>NC_053404.1:5073604-5193604 GCF_016859285.1 Xiphias gladius
ATAGAAGTATAATGCTGCATCACTCTTTTTAGAACTGTTCAGAAAAATATTTGGAGATGTTTTACAAGGTCAAGGAGTTGCCTTCATGTCCTTGTAGTGTTGTCTAAAGTCCTGGACATCCTATGTCCAGTGTATATATGTGTCCTTCAGAAAAATAATAAAATCCTAACAGCTTTCAGGGGTGAAAAGGTTTCCCTTTTTTAGAGATGGAGAATGTTTATCAAAGTCAAAACAAAAAAATTGAATAAACAAACCTTAAGATTTTTCACATGAAGGTTATTACAGAGTCCTGTGGCTGTTGATGGTAAGACGATGACACACTATTAGCCTGAAGCAATTCCACTGCATTGTCATATAACTGTACATGAGTAACCCAAAGGCCACATTTCATTAGCATCATTCCCCCTTAGAATACTTAATCTGTGCCATAATTGTTGTGGGATTTGGTATTTCAGGGGTAAAGGAGTACTGAAAATGAAATTGATGTTCAAACAAGGGAGCAGATGTCAGGAGCAGCTACCTGGGGGGCATTTCACCGAGGAGGCTCGAGGAGAGCAAGACTTTTATTGATGAAAGTCTCATTTCATCAAGCGTGACTTGGTTCTCTGCTTTAGTTCAGTTTCATTAAACTAACTAGTGTCTCCTCCATTTAGGATTAAAGAAGTTATGGCGGGGTTGTTGGATGTTGTGCTTGCATATGCGTGTTAAAGCAGGCTGAACAGAGGAACGCAGAAGTCACACTTCAGAGAAAGTCAGGCTAGGCAGTGAAATGCTGATCACATCAATTTGTGTGATGAGACTAAATTTACTTTATGAAAAAGAACACCCCACTTTACAGCTTAATTTATGCTGCATCTCTCAAACTTAACTCCCAAAATATCAGTTCAGCTCAGTGAAGTGGGTAGGCACTAGAATAAATTGGAATTCCAAGAAGATTCAAATTTAAATCTATATTTTTTTCATGCACAACTAAAGTAATAAACTAATAGAGCAAACTGGACACAGACAATTCAATTTGTGATTTTCATTTGTCCCTTCAGGAGCAATTTGAGGCAAGTTGATTTGCAAACATTAAAATGCTCAAACAATTCATTCAAACACATACAGTTAATTTCAGAATATAATATAAAAATGTAAAGTTCAAGGGGAAAAAAAAGTTGAAAGACAAAGTAGTTAATTGCAGTGACCAATCCATATTTGACCAACACCATGAAGGGACAGGATATGCAAATGCATTTATTAATTTATACACAGAGTAAACTGACCTTCCCTTTTACCTTGGCTGTTAAAAATTGCCAAGCCTTTCAGAATAAAAGTATAATAATTATATAAAAGAGGTATAAAATGTGTTAATACATATTATGTAGACTGCACAGAAGATGCTGAGCACAGCCTTCATAATTGCATTGGTATTTTTAGTAATTATTAGTCTGTCATCAAACAGCAACACACACACCAAGCTAAAAACCATACTCATGTGAGGTGTACTCTTGACTTAAAGATTGATTTAATTTTTTAGAACTTTTGTTTTTTAGATCAATCTGAACTACTTTTAACCGACTTTACTGACTCTTAAACTACTTATGTGCCCCAATTGGACTTAAGTTAGTGGCTATTGAGTGCTGTGACAGCTAGTTGTTAGCAAAGTTAGCTTGTTTTTTGCCTATTGGCTAAGTAACCAGTTTTTTAAGCACGGCTCCACTTACCACGCCATCCAACTGTGTAAACAGCAAACAGCGCAGTCCAGAGAACTCTGAGCTCCAGGAGAGATTCTCCATTCTATACCGGATCCAAGAAATCAACTCAATGATCATATTTGGCCCAGCACCAGCTGCCAGTGTTGTATCAAAGACTGGTTCCCAGCCCGATAGTGTTTCCCTCCCATTACAATTGGGTTTCCCATAGCGCTCCCCCTGGCCTGCGCCTATCTCATCTCCCTCCGTCACCTCATCATCGTCAGCTGGCAAACACATTCAGCGTGCTTGATGAATGGCAGTATCTATTATAATTTTCAAAGGAAATCTAAGAATCTTTAATAAACAAGCATTTATCATAGTGATATCCATTTTACCCCTGAAATCCCTGATGTTGAAATAGCATAAGATTATTTCTCTAAGAACTTCCTAGCAATTGTGGATAAACATGCACATTCTTTCTACTCTGTTTAAAGCAAGGAACAAATCATGGTCTCATGCTAGATGCCCAGGGACCCATCCCATTGGCTTGCCTTTAGGCAGCTGAGAAATAAATGAACAGCGTCTTTAAGCAAATTCATATCAAATTAATATTTAGAATTAATTGACCGCTCATATTAAAAATGGGCAAAATTCAGGAAGGCAGTAAATTCTGTGAAAAATAAAACCACTAATTCTTTACCTGCAAATGTCAAATGTAATAAATGCTCATTAAAGGCTGACAAGAGAGAGATCTGCCCAGCCTTTAATAAGCATTTTGCTGCAGCTGGTCATTCATCTAGTTATGTGTACATAGGACCCACACCCATTAAGAGTGCTTGTATAAACCCTGTAAACCATACTTCTCAGCTCACATTACAACCTATTTCTCCTAGTGATGCCCAGAAATCAACTGGAACAGACAAACTCAATCCATTATTTTTAAAGCTTTCCACTCCTTTATAACTGAGCAAATAACACAGTACCAAAACGTGCTCCACAAGGATCGGTTCTGGGCCCTGTCTTGTTTACAATTTATATTAATAATAGTGTCTCTTTCCTTAACTGGCTGTAATGTCCATCTTTACACAGATGACACTATTCTGTATTTTTAAAGACTCTGTGCAACCTGCTGTTGAAAACCTACAACTATCTTTTAATGTTCTTCAGGATGCACTTGTCGACCTTAAACTAGTACTCAATGCGAGCAAAAGATATTGATTTTAACAGTCTACACCTATCCACACTGAATGGTAGCACTATTGAAAGAATCAAGGAGTGTGATTATCTAGATATACATATCATTTATATTTTAACATCATATTGAAAATCTCTTAACCAACCTGTGGCAAAATCTCTGATTTTTGTACAGATTTTTGATTTTTTTCCCCCCTTTGAATTCTAGGAAATGTATAAATGAGGCAGTCTTTCTGTCAGTCCTAGATTATGTTGGTCTACAAGCATGCTGCTGGTTCCACTCTCAAACCCTTGGACTGGGTTTATCATTCTACCCTCAGATTCATTACCAGAGATTTCTACGATATTCACCATTACATTCTGTGTAACAAAGTTGGCTGGTCCTCTCTGGACAGAGGCGTGATAAACACTTGTATCTTTCCATCTATAAATCCTTTATTGGGAATGTACCACCCTGTATAACATTTATGCTGGACTGCACCACAGGACCCTACCAAACTGACTCTACTAACTGTCTTATGCTTCAACTGTCTTATGCTTCTTATGCTTCAAGTCCTGCAGGTTTATAATGAATTTGGAAGACAATGATCTCAAACCACTTCATCTCAGTGTGCATTCAAAAGAGCATTGCCCTCTTTTGAATCTTTTGACTCCGCATATTTCTTTTTATCTCGACATCATTTCGAATCAGGAAAAAATCAATGATTTTTGAGGCTTAATCAAAGGTTTGAATGAATGAAACACTTGTCTCCAAGAATTTCTGCACAACCTCAGCACCATGCCATGGATACGTGCTGAATGTGTTTTGGTACAATTATAATTTATTTAGCTTTGCATACATTTTAATCTAAAAGTCATCTATCATCGTAGTCTACAAATTCTTGCATTATAGGTCCATGTGATTGATCTGGCTGAGTGAGAACAGACATAGTGATGTATTTCTCACCTGCTGAATTATTTTTTTGCAAAATATATATGGTTTTCAATGTTATTTGGCCAAACACATTGGCTGTACATAAATATCTTTTCTAGGAGAATGAGTTACCAGGTAAGACTGGAGTTTAAGAGTTAAAACCTTATTGAAGCCAGAAATGACCAAAACAGAACTTACTGAAATACTTGTGTCTGTCCACCTGATCTCACTTCGTGAAACACCCTCGGATATCAAACACAGTTCTCATCATTACATTTCCCACCCTGCTCTTCCTCCCTCTCTGTCTGCCCTCCATCCTTGACAACTTGGTGAGTGTTAGGACTGACTTGTGACTCCAGCTTAACTCTTGGTCACAGTAAGTGTTCTGCTGATAGTTTTGCTGTGATATCGCAATATGTCTTGCCAGTCACGATGGGCACTTTCGGAAGATAAGTGACTTTTGAAGACAATGTGAAGAAGGCCCAGAGGAGCATGGGTGCCAGGCAGGTAAAAGATGACAGGCAGCATGTCTCTTTCATTCAGCTCGGCTAGCCTTGCTGAGCTGAACAGCAGGTACAGACGTACTGGCACTCCACCAAAATTAATAGTTGACCTGCTCACTACATTGCAGAATGAAGAGTTATGGCCAGAGTGCCACAGCAGGACAGGCAGCAAACATGGCTAACAATAGGGTGGTGGGATGTTTGATGAGGGGACTCAAAGCAGAGGCCAGGAGGTTAAGATGGATGGATTAGCTTTGTTATCAGAAAGGCCACAAAGGCGCCGCACTGGCTGTCCTCACTGGCTTATCATCACACCCAACTGACTAATCCAATTTCTGGTATTCTCTGTTTCCTTCTTCCACAATAATTGGTGTTTCTAAATTTGTAGGAGCTGACTGAGGTGTTGTGTTTAAGGATTTTGCAGCTTACCGATAACAGAATTTTATTTAGCCATGATACTTATACACTTTATTTGACCAGTTTATTTAAGCCTCAGATGTGCAGGTTTATTGGAATGTAAACTCTTCCATAAGCGGGTCGTAAACTACCTATAATTTAACATAACAAAGATTTTGCTATCTTCCTAATTTTGCACAAAATATTTATTTCATTTGAGATTTGTTTTAAAAAGAAATAAATATTTTGCACAAAATATTTATTTCTTTTTAGATTTGTTTTAACATAATTTAAAATGAAAGAGTAAGAGGAAGAGTACGAAACCTTTGCATTTCAGATCATCATCTGAGTATCAGTTTCTAACTCTAACTCCATAACTGATTTCTCATCAAACATTTCTGAGACTATTTCAGTTGTATGTCTAGCAGCCATGTCAACACTATGAATAAAGAAATACAAAATTAGGAGAAGGTTTTAAGTGGCACACATTGATATATATACAAATGTAAAATTATTTTTAAAATGAGTAACTCTATATGACATCTGTCAATTAAGGAACGGGTTTATTAAAGGTATACCTATCATCATATTAGTAAATAGCAAACATTATAGATGAGTCTATCTCTAAAAAATGATATGTAGCTACTAAATGGCTAATCAACAGAGCTACTTAGTTATATCAGTTAATCCTACTGACTACAAAAACTACAGTAGGTAAAAATATAGCTGATATTTCATGGAGCATATATAAAATTGTCTTCATGTGTAAAGTAATGTAGCTCAGTGGTGATACTAAAGACAATTAAGGTTTGGTTAAGTTTGGACATCGAGCCTGTAGTCACCATGGGGGATGGGGGGGTTCACATCAACCCCATCATATATAAAAAATGGAAATCCCCCCCATGTAGTCACCATGGGGGATGGAGGGGTCACATCAACCCCCTCATATATAAAAAATGGAAATTCCCCCCTCCTCAAGATTTGTTATGAGTAGTCATCATATGCCTCCAAAAGCTTAAAAAAACTAATTTTCTCCCTTCAATATTCAGTGTTAAACTGATTCTAAGACGTATTGAATGTTCACTGAACTCTTTCTGCTTCTTGCTGGTTTTCATGTCCACCAGCAACAGTGAACACAACAGCTGCGCGCACGGCTCAAGAGCGCATGCTGCATTTTGGTCGTTCTGTATCCTCCATGTGCCAGGCAAGGTTGAGCGTCACTGATGCACATGTTAAATATAAACCAGTGTGTTACTGCTCATGATCTTACATCTGTTGTTTTTCCGTTTAAGAGGCTGTAGGATGATCTGAGTTTCATGCAGTCGCATGTCTTTGAAAAATGACTCTGTAGTTCATGTTTCACTGAAACGTGTTGCTGTGAACTGAACATGTTATTAAATAGGAACTAGTAAAGGCACAGCCTCATTAACTTCATTAACCTTGTATGTATTCATACAAAATATATATATATATACACATATATACATATATATGTATATATATGTATTTTTTTTATGTATGTATGTATGTTTTTGTATGTATTAGAACATGTTTAAGAGGAAGTGTTTTGTAGACAGTCTTTATGACTTTCTCCCAACCTGCAAATAGATTGATACATTTTTCATTAGGAGTGCTCAATCTTTCCAAACTTTGCCTCATTTCTTCACTCCCCTCAGTATATCAGAGGGATCTGCACACCTTTATTCCATTTGATTTGTTCTCAAAAGAGCCTTTAAAAGCATACTTGGGATTTTCCATAGACATGAAACGAACAATCTAGAACATTTCAAATCCCTGAGAGGATAATTAATTTTGAATAACTTTTTTTATCAAGCCAGGTTAGTCATGCGAGTGTGAAATCGATATGACGTGTAAATCAAAAAATAAATTAGGTTTTCTTTTGTTCTCTATGAACAATCATTTCAAATTAATTGCAGAGTAGACTCCATGCTTTAAAGTAATGGTCCAGCTCAGATCCAGGACTGCTTTACATAATGCATATAGCACAGGCTGGATTTAAAACAATTTACTTCTGGGGTTAACCAGGCTAATGACATATTCATTTTCTGCAAGGAGAAGCTACATAGTGTATAGAAGTAAATGAGCTTTTCATTGTCCACTGGCACCCACGGACCACTCTGAGCTCTGTCTTGGTACAACAAAGTTCACAAGGGCTGAGATTTAAATGATAATGGGATTGAGCCTTCATCTTGAAAGTATGGTGTGAAACTCTTATTAATAGCTAGTGCCATCTAGTTGATGCTTCTTGAAGGGCATGAAGTAAGAAACTTAAAATATGGTCATGTACACTTCTCAACTTTAAAATAAATAATAGGGATTTTTAGTCTTTGCAGCCCTGAAACTGATATCAGATTTGATATTCTTTTGATCCCAGGGAAGGAATTGACTCTTCTCTTACTCTGTAAACTGAGGAGGGCACTGTCAGTAGTCTGGATCATCTACAGAGCAGCTTCCCTTGAGCAGGTGTGAGTTCAGTGAATTGAGTGTAGAAAAACAACCCAACCAAGGGATGTCAGCCATGGGTTCCTGAAGGCATGTTGTAAAGCTTGGATGGCTTTCAAATGTGGTCATACCTCTCTGTGAGCCTCGATAACTCTTTAGTGGAATATTCTCAAAATATCAAAGGAACATTTGATATACACTGTAAATGTATTTAAAAAAGAAAAAAAGCAGACACAAAAACCCAAATGTATTTCAAAGAAGAAATTTAGACTGAGGCTGTGCTTTTTTTTTTTTTTTGGAGAGAAGCTAAAACCCTACAGTACAATACAGCTCTAATTTAAAAGTTAAAAAAAAAAAGAATTTGTTAGTGTAAACAGTAAGACAAGTTCATCAACCAACCTCCTCCAATTTACAGTTAAGTTTAACAGTAACCTTTAAAAGCAGAGCTCAAGTGATCACTATTAATTACATACTGTATACACTGAAAACACTTTATACACCATTTAGACCATTCATCCACAACTTTAAAACGGTAACTGGTTTTAATGACGTGACTGATAGGTTTACATTATTCTGTAAAATAAATACAATGTTATCGTTTTTAAAAGTTTATTACAGTTTATTTCTGTGAAATCCCTTATATATCCAAAAACATTTAACATGGAATTAGCAACAATCTATATCTATAATATATAAACATATAAATAAGAATGAAACAATAGGAAACTGGTTGAATTGGAAATAAAAATAAACTGGAGGAAAAAGGAAATTATGCTGCTGGCAGATGAAGTACATCACAGAAATCATATGATGGGGATGAGTACATTAACAAGTGCTAACAATGAAAATGCATAAACAGAGTTTGCAAACAAAATCAGTAACAGCCTTATTGCAGCTTTTGCTGTTGTTGAAAATGCAAAAATACGGTTAAATAAATAAATAAGCTACCCTTTAAAAAACTACCCTATTTGCAATAAGGGAAAGTCTCCTTAGAACATGTGTTCTCACATCTTGTTTCTGTACTGCAGACATCTGGAATCTATTCTTAACCGACTCAAGAGACACCTTGAGCTCTGTTAAATAATATATTATAGCAATACAGTGTTTTTAAGTTGTGTGAAATTTGATAAACAACTTTTATTCTTAAGATTGTGAGTGGGAGTAAAAGTGAAGTTTTTTTTTAAATCTTCTCAAAGTATGTCCACTATTTCAGTTCATCAGTTTGATAAATAAAGTAAGAGCCTGATCCCAATCAAACTGGGGCATTTTTTGAAGTGTGAGGCATCATGCTGTTTTTAGATAATGCATCACATCGGGGCTTGCAAAGCAAAGCACCATAGAGTTTGGATCATGTTTCTGTGGTCTGCATCTAGGCAAAAAAAGAAGGGGGTGATTTGGAGATCTTTCTGTGGCTGTTTCTTTTATACTTGTATGGATTTTGAGTAGAAAATTTACATTTGTTCTTTAATTTACATTAAAAACCAGCCTCTGAAAAAAGAGTTGGATCAACCAGTCAGCTTGCTTGACACTCAAGTCAACACACTGCGTTGTTGAGAATTGGGAGATGTGTGAGTCAGCTTCGCTGCAAGCCTGTGGGACCTACAGTTGCCCATAAGGGTCCTCTCTGCATAGATCCCCAAAGATGGTTATATGTATTTTTCAGAGTACCATAATTCTAGCCTTACTCTCAAAATTACTAACTAATCAGCAATATAGCAGTCAATAGACAGATAAAACTAAAGCTGAAAATTTAACAGAAAAAAAAAATCCAAGAATTCCAATATGATTTAATAGTTGGTCTATGAAATTAAACACCTCCAGCTGGTGAGCAACAAGAACAACAATTTTTGTTGCTGAATAGGCAAGCTAATCCTAGCACTCTTCCGACTGAACAGCACAGAAATCCTATTGAGTAAAGCGATTATTTGCTCAGTTTAACTTTTTCAACTTGAGGCACTTAGGGGTTCAGTATATTTGAACCAAAGTAGTTTGTGTAGCAGTAGAGACTATAGTATCCATAATGCAATGTAAGTGGTTTCTGGGGTAACTCAGTTAACTGTTGTTCACCTAACTCCATGGCATCCTGAAGGCAGAGCCTGGCCAGATACACACACAAGAGGGAGACAAAAGGAGATGCAATGATGCAGCATTAAAATTTTCCTGAACGTAAAACAATGGTGGGAAAGACAAAATGGCAGTGGCTGCTGTACAAATACCTCACCCAGAGCCATTTGTATTCTTAAATTCGTCAGAATAGCCAAGATGGATCAGACGATTCAAGAGATTTTGTGTCACATCCTGATTGAAAGAAAAACCTGAAGAATATCAGGTGATTTCATCTTCATATGCAATGGGAGAAGCAGCAGAGGATATTTTCAGAGTTTTGCCAGTGACTGATGAAAATAAAAAGAAATATGATTGAGTAAAATCTACATTTGAGCAGCACTATGTAGGAAAACACAATGTAATTTTTGAAAGAGCTCAGTTTAACATGAGATGACAACAAGGGGGAGAGAGCAGGAGTATTCATCGCAGCAGTGCACAAGTTAGTGGGACATTGTAGGTTTGATGTGCTTAAACAGGACAAAAGACAAACAAAGGCCAAAAGGCCAGATGCCAAGGTTTTTACAAAGCTGGACACTTGATCTGGATTTTGGCAAATTCTGATAACACCAGAGTCACAACCCCTCACCACCTTAATCAGTCCTTTCAGGAGATATCTCTTAAATCGCCTACCCTTTGGCATTACATCAGCTTCTGAACATTTTCAAAGCAGGATGTCGCAGATGTTTGAGAGTTCCGAGGGTGTGGTATGTTATGCAGATGATGTGTTAGTGTATGGACAGAACAGAGAGGAACATAACCAAAGACTACATCGTGTGCTCCAGAAGATGCAGGACGAAAGCCTCACTCTGAAGGTAAATTGAGGTAACGGAGCTCGGAGTCCGATCAGCTGAGGCTACCATTCGAGCAGTGAAGGAGGCTTGTGCCCCGGATATCCAGGGACTGTGGTATCCGAAAATGGGCCATAGTTCTTGTCAGAGACATTCAGAACATTCACACAAGAGAGCAGCTTCACACACATCAAGAACAGTTCATGTTACCAAGAGGCAAATGACAAGAGTGAACATGCTGTTCAGGTGGACAAGAGTGAAGGCTAGCATTGGCCTGATACTGAACCTGCACACATCGCTACCCCAGCTTAAGTAAACAGGAAGGAAAGAGGAGGTGTAGTGGTAGCTAAAAAGCTAAAAAGAGGAGGTATAGTGGTAGAGACTAAAGTGCCCATGTTGCAAAGTAAGATGTTTCTGGGTAACTTAGTAAACTGCTGTTGTTCACCTAGCTCCATGTCATCCTGTGTCCTTCATTATATGGTTCGTAAGACATGTTGTCTGTCTATGTCTATAGCAAAAGTGTTTATACCTGTTCCGAATGACCACACTCCTCCTGGCCGTCTCTCTGACCTCTCTCAAAGAGCTGTTTTCCTTTTGTGGGTCTTAGTAGTCTTATTACACTGAGTCATAAAATGGAGATAACAGTGCAGACTTTAAGACAGTCTCTACTTAACAGCATTTACAGTATGGTGTTGGCTGCGCACATACAAAAAAATTAACAGGAATAGTCGTTTAAAGAATGAAAGAGGAGATCTTGAAAGAGAAGTTCAGACCCTGCCTACTTCCACACATTTACACACCTGCCCAATTACTGTATGAAGTGAGTGTTATTGTTGGATTGTCGATTTTAGAAAGTCATAAAAGTTGACAGACACAGCCCCCCCAATACCAATATTATAAGGGTGTTGGAAAAGTATTTGGCCTGAAAAATACTGACCCCTTCAGAGTGCTCCTTTAGGAAGACAGGGCATGCTTGACAGACAAAACACAAAGCCCTTGCAAAGGCAGTGTGGAATGCAAAGGCAGTGTAAAAATGCTTCAAGCCTATTGGATTTCAATGCAGAAAAAAAACCTCCAAGTCTAAAATGCATATTGCATATGTATTGTTACATCTGCCTAAGGCAATTCTGCATTGGCTTCACCTCCCTGCCATAGTGGTGGCAGCTTGATTCAGTGACTTGCTCAAGGACACTCTAGCAGAGCTCTCTTTGCCCACACAATAAGTTGTGTTTTTTTGATTGATAGTCAATCTACCCACTCAGTCCAGCAGCCTGTTGCCCCACAGTGGTTCAACCTTGAGCTCCACATTTGTTTTAGTTATTCTACTAATGAGGACCACAGGTATTAGAGGCTGGAAGATGAAAGGATGAAAGAAGTGCGTGAGGAGGGAGTTAAGACTAGGACAGATTATGAATACCTCTGATGAAAAATAAATCGTCAATACTGACCATTTTTCCTCCAAGCTTTTATTCTTCAGATTTCAAAGGTGTCAGTGCAGAGATGTCTTAATGCCACCAGCATGGCATCAAAGAGAGAATGCAGCATGCTCTGTGTGCATGGCAGGGTTTTCTCTTGAAAGTTTTTCTGTCCACTCCCATGGCTCCATCTGAGTCTTGTTGCCACATCCAATTTAGACTTTCAAGGAAGACTGCAGGGGCGGCAAAATCACTCCATGCTATCACCTCCATGCTATCCTATCTGACACAGGAACTGACCAAGACATTCACCCTCACCAATGTGGCCCACACACACAAAGACATTTCACAAAGCCGAAATGTTGGGGAGAGTGAGTAAAAGGAGCATTGTACAGCCAGGATTTTGACACAATGTTGGCTTCAAATAGGGGTTAAGTTTACCATTTTCAAGACAGAGTCCTTCTAAGTGATAAAGAAAATAAACAAACAAAAAAAAATCCCATTAACTGTTTAGGGTCAGCCATTTTTATACATATTCCCTTATCTTCAGAGGCTCAAAAGTAGTTGGACAATTGACTGACAATCAGTTTCATGGCCAGGTGTCCAAACCAACGTAATTATAAATAAAATGATTATTTTTAATACTTGGATGAAAATCTTTTTCTCCTCCCTTAAGATGCTTTTCCAGGCCTTTACTGCAGCTGCCTTCAGTTGCTGCTTGTTTGTGGGTCTTTCTGCCCTCAGTTTTGTCTTCAGTAAGTGAAAGGATGCTCAGTTGGGTTGAGGTCAGGTGAGTGACTCGGCCATTGAAGACTAATCCATCTCTTTGCCTTGAGAAGCTCTTGGATTCCTTTCGCAATATGTTTTGGATCATTATCCAACTGTTCTGTGAAACACCGTCCTATCAGTTTTGTAGCATTTCGCTGAATCTCAACATATAGTACAGCCCTATATCCTTCAGAATTCATCCTGCTACTTCTATCTGCAGTCACATCATCAATAAACACCAGTGACCCAGTTCCATTGGCTGCCATACATGCCCATGCCTCCACCATGTTTGACAGATGATGTGGTATGTTTTGGATCATGAGCCGTTCCTTTCTTTCTCCATACTCTTCTCTCCCCTTCATTCTGGTACAAGTTATTCTTGGTCTCATTTGTCCAAAGAATTTTATTCCAGAACTGAGCAGGCTTTTTTTAGATGTTTTCTGGCAAAGTCTAATCGGGCCTTTCTGTTCTTGAGTGTCTGTATTTACAGTCATGAAGTCGTCTCTTGATTGTAGACTCTGGCAATGATATACCTACCTCCTCGAGAGTGTTCTTGACCAGGCTAAATGTTATGAAGGGTTTTTCTTCACCAAGGAAAGAATTCTGTGATCATCCACTTTAGTTTTCTTCTGTGGTCTTCCAGGTCTTTTGGTGTTGCTGAGCTTGCCGGTGCATTCATTGTTTTTTAAGAATGTACCAAATTGTTGATTTGGCAATCCTAGAGTTTCTGCTGTCTGTCTGATAGGTTTGTTTTGTTTTTTCAGTCTAATAATGGCCTCCTTAATTTGCATCAACAAATATTTGGACTGCATATTGAGTTCCTACAAAACAACGAAATACAAATTAAATACTTAGAATCAACTCCAGACTTTTTATCTGCTCAAATGGTCATGAAATAACAAGGGAACAGGCCACACCAGGCTATGAAACCGATCAATTGTAAATTGTCTGATTACATTTGAGCGTCTGAAGACAAGGTACTATGTATAAAAATGGCTGTAATTCCTAAACGGTTAATGGGATTTTTTTGTTAAACCCCTTGAATTGAAGCTGAAAGTCTACACGTCAATCACATCTTGATGGTTTCATTTCAAATCCATTGTGGTGGTGTCCAGAGGCAAAATTATTACTGTTTCAAATACTTATGGACGTAACTGTATGTGCACAAAACTGATTGCAGTCCTTCTTGGTTTTCCCGGGCTACAGGCAAATCCGTCTAGATTTGCCTGGAGGGTAGTCATGTATGGGTCAGGGTTTTTTAATACCCGCAATTATTCAACCCGTTTTTAAAGACCACCGAAGCTGTCCGACCCGCAAACCGCCAAGTTTTAGCTCTCTCTTTCTCTCTTTCACTTTTTCATGGTCAGAAAAGGCAGATGTCATATTTAAAAAGCACTTGATTGAGCTTTTCTTTATTATTATTCCTATTAATAAGAATATGAATAGTAAGAATAAGAATAAGAAAATAGAAGAGAAGTAGCAGCTACTGTCTGCTGAGTATCTTTCAGAAACTTTTTATTTGATAATAACATAGTACACTTTATTGCTAATAGAGAGAGAGAGGGCATAAGAGGATTTGTGCTGCATGTGTACGTGTGCTCGAGAGTTATTAGTTTCCTCTTTGATTGTGGGAAATTTGAAGTACATGCACTTCTCCGGTCCAAAGATATCGCACTGAATTGTTTCTGTTCCTTATATAGTCATTAGATTATTGTAATCTGTGCTCTAAAAACATTCAAGACATTGACATATTTCATGACTTGGTGTCATTCAAGGTTATTGTAGAATCTACAGAATGCAATAGAATCCTGTTGGTTCACATGATGTTTAGTTGGATGGTTTAACATTACAAGTTAAGTCATATTTTGACAACATGGGAAGAGAAATTAAAACAAAATTTGATTGTGATATTTGAACTATCTACTAATAATTGACATATTTTCTGACATGACGGATATAAGGTAACTATTGCATGTTTTGAAATATGCAAGGTGGTAAACGGGCACAGTTGGTGCACTTTTTCTACGAGGTTATGTTCATAAAGTATTCAGTTCCAGAGTTCATTCGAAAGAGAATTCAATTTAAAACATTTTTTTTTTAACTTTGTTTGGACAGGCAGACTAACGAGCAAAATAAAACCGTAGCATAGCCTGTTGCAGGATGCCCCATTTCAGAGTTGGGAGCACAAATAGGGGAGTCCCAGCAGATCTTTTACAAAGGGCCTGAAATTCTGTTGAGGGAGGAAAAAAAATAGGAGCATGGTACAGGAGTTTAGCATTCCCCTTGCTACCTTGGCCCGATACGTCAAAAAGAAAAGGGACCTTATCGAGCAGGGCTCAAGTATGCTGCCCTCGGTAGTGCACAAGGGCTGCAATGCAGCTTTTACTGTCGAGTACGAGTTAAAGCTGCAGTCCTATGTCAGAAAGGCAGCAACTTTATACTTTTGGCTCCCCCCAAAACAGGTACACTGAAGTTCAAAAGTTGAAGCACCAATTGGAAAAATTGTTGATCTGGAGGAGCTCTAGGAATGGTTACAGGTTTCTTCAAAGACTGGTATATTATAGTATATTTTAATGATGCTGTGCTCTGGAATTAAAATTGTAATAAATTAAAATTAAATTTGTAATATTGTCTACTTGGCCATGGTTAGTGAGGTTAGTAGGAAAGGTGTGACACCACAGTGAGACAAAAGGGAATATATCTTAATCACTAAACCTTAAACTCATGGATTTTTACTTGGACCAAAGTAGCAGAGTGCATTCCATGGATATATTAATCAAACAAGTGCGGGTAAAGTGAAAGATACTACTCTAGGGTTTATAGGCATATATTATGTTGACTATCCATAGAACTCATATAAAACATAGTGTAAGTATATACTTTGCTGTAATAGATATTATGAACAACAGGTCTGACCTTTTTGTAAAAAATTGTCAGTGTTTTTTTTTCCTTTTTTAAAATTATACAGTCAGTATATGAAAAATAAAGTTAATATTATGTTTCTGGTGTAGCAGGTTTATTTCGGAGAACATCTCAAGTAAGCAATCACGTGTTTCCTACCACCATACCTTCTTTGGTATAAAAGTAGCCCGTCTTGCTTAGAAACCATTAAAAACCTCGGACAGTCGAGTGAGACGGCTGCCCACCATGAGCCAGGTTCTGATCAAGGCTTTTACCTGTTAAAAGGGAGTTTTTCCATGCCATGCCATTCCATGTCGCCGAGTGCTCATGGAATTGAATTTATTTTCAGCCTACTTGTGGTAGATTTGTACCATTACTACACCCAAAACAGCTAACATTTCCTCATATCAATTCACTTTTACTTCACTTCTATTTTTCTCAGTAATGAGAACATGCAAGAAAATTTACATCATTCATCATAAAAAATATTATACTGTACCTAGTTTGAATAGTCACAGCTCTACAATCACAAAACTTTGGAGGAAATATGGGTTCTATTGCCAAATTCCCAGTGCTTTTATCCAGTAGTGAATTATGACGAAAAAGGGGGCTTGTTTAAAAATTGGACAGGTTCATGCTGTTCAAAGAGGGCAGTTTCTCTGACACCATTTTGTCCAGGTTTAAAACACCGCCAGCACATTTCTCTCTGTGAATGGAAGAAGTGGAGGGAGGCGGAAGAAAAGATCAAAGAGACTTTGTTGAAGCCCCAATATGCATTTATGACACTGGAGGATAGGGCCTTTTTCATATTTATTTAAACTGGTCTACGTGTTTTTACTCTTAAAAACTGGGGCTCATTTCTTTTTAAAATATTCACTATGGATGTTATCATGTTAATAAATGGATATCTGCCTACACACAGACCCAGACATAATGCAATCTATTCTTCTTCTTCAAACGCAAAAGTATTTGTTTTCAACACTCAATTAATTACTCTTGATGTTCCAAAAGTCATACAATTATTATTTTATGATACTAATCATAATTGTACTTCTGTTATTTTCCATACTTTTAATCTAATTCTTAATTCTTCTTAAAAATCAATATATGAATCAATATATTGTCTTGCACCATAATTTCACTTTATGGATTGAAAGTAATGATTGTCAACAGCCTTTTTCCTAAAGTTCCTTTTTTTCCTCAAACTGTAACTGCATTTGTCCTGTCCTGTCAGCTCTGTTTCAATAAATGCATATTACTGTACAAAGTTACCTATGTTTTGTGCCAAGATTTTGATTCAGTTTCCTGTTTGGAAACCACTGACTGAAATGAAACAATGTAATAGCCAAGGAAGCAAACAAAAACACACACTCTGTACATTACTGATGGACATGTATGTTTCCTCACTGTAACATAGCTGCTTTGGAGGCGCAATGCACACAGGCCTGAAGCAGGACAGAGGAACAAGAGAGGTAAAAAAGGAAATTCAGCAAACCTAGCAGTGTCCTCAAGTGACAGCAGGAGATCACTTTTTTTGAAGTTCTGAAACTGGAAGACTTTTTACCCAGAGGACATACACTGAGTCTAACCCAAGTGTACGCATCTTTATGTGTTGGGCTGGCTGAGTTGTTGAAAAGCATCTTCACAGCGTGTCGAGCTATTTCAGCCAAGCGCTGAGTATTAGTAACACATGGGAAATAAACAGTGGTCCCCCTGGTGAAAGTCTAGTTTTTTGTCGATCCCTCCGTCCTCCATCGCTCCCATCATAATTACTACGGCTGCTAGAGGTTGCCTAACAATAAAACATAACTATGGGTCGTAATCAGCTACCTGCAAAGATGACCTTTGGGCTTGTTTTTTTTACAGGAGGACAGTCAGGCTAGTTAGTTGCAATATTCCTACCACTATGATGACCATGCTGTTGGTCTTTGTTCCAGTGGCTCTTTTTGTTGAACAAGATGTCTGGAATTTCACTTAGTATGTAAAGATTTGCCAGTTACTGAGTAAAATGTAGTGTTACCATGGTACTTAATGCAGCAGTCTTAAAGCAGCCAGCATTATTAGAGAGGGCTACCTGGATAACATGGGTCACCTTTTGTTGCGTGATGATGGATGTGAAGGCGGCATCAGCCCTCAGGTGACATAGGTGATGGGCTCTTTCTTATTACAGAGCTAATGGGAGACAAAGCTGTGAAAAGGCATAAATCGTTACCCACTGTAACCACCAAGGTCACTTCGGTCACAGATTAACCAGCCTTTCTTTCTTCTGTGGTTTCTTTCTGTCTTTGCCATTTACCAGCATTTTTTGGTTTTGTTTTTCTGTTTGTTTTTTTTTCTTTTCACTTGCTTTAACCTTCTTCTTACTTTCTTCCATCCCTGAGGCCTGTTAATACTGTAATCACCACAATATGTCATTAAATATATAAAATATTTTGTAGCATTTTACTTATCTGTTTCAAAAATTGTATTTTGTCTTGTTTGAAACAGAAGGAATTTACTGATTTACTGTATTTTATAACAGCTAAGTGAATTAACCAAGGTTTCAGTGTTCAGTATATGTGCTGTTAAAAACACTTAATTCAGCAAAACAGGTTTACAATAGCTGTATATCAACAGTAAGAATTATTAGTGCTTCCCCCTCAGCATCTGCTCCGTGCTCCAAGCTATAAATGAGGTGTTCTGCGGACATACACCATTACTGTCTTTTTGCACACAGACATGTCATTTTCCAAAATGGTCTAATGTCATTTTCGTGCTTTCTTCAACCTGTGCATGGGAACTACAGTATAGTTAAGGTGAGGAAATGATCATGGTTGAAAGTAATAAAATGGAAACGGCTTATTGCAGGTCTGTGGGGGGACATGAACTCCAGCATCCCGCACAATGATTACACATGCATCCAAAAGGTGAACTCCATACATTTACTTTCTGTCTTGCTACATAGAGGTTACAATACTTCCTGCACTGGCACTGAACATTGGCATTGGACATAAATCGTGAGATGAAGATTCACCTGATGTGGATGCAATTGCTAGGCATACCAGGCTGGGTTTTCTCGGCAAATCCAACTGGGAGCAGACTCCAGGCCGACTCAGAACATGTTTAAAGGATTGCATATCCAATCTGGCCTGGACATACCTTGAAATTCCCTTGGAACAGCTGAAGGATGCGGGTGGAGAGAAGCATTTCTGGTTTGCTTTGCCATAGCCTTAGACCTGGATAAGTAGAGTAAAATAGATAAATAGATTTATGTTTTGTTGTTCTCAGATAAGAGGTAGTCAGATAGTGACTTCTAAAGATCTGCTGTTCAAAGGGCATCTTAAAGGTCTACTCTAGAATATTTATCAAATCAAGAAGCAGTTACTTCTATATATACACTTCCTTCTTGTTGTAAAATATCAGTATTAATTTCCTAATGTGAGTGTAAGATAAAAGCTGTTCTTTAGCTCTCTGAAGCCTTGATTGATTTGGTGCCACTCCCAGTATAATGAAAATGGTTGTAGGAGAAAATCAATGACAAGGATCTCAGAGGTGGCAAGTATGTTTCCATCCATGCTCAACCCTTTTAAATTTGAACAAAGAATAAGGCTGCTGCCTGTCAACAATATTCCTTCCATTCTCTGACGGTTGTTGCATAGTGATGCATTGGGGATAGGCTTATTTAACTTGCCTTTTATGTAATAAAGTAATATAGTCTGCACATTTTTTTTAACCTAATAAGACTGTATATCCTACTCAGTAAGCATAAATGTACGTAGGGTATTCTCTATTGAGTCCGACTACAAAGTAATTTGGAGAATTGTATATATATATATATATATATTTACATATATACAGTCTGAGACCATTTTTCCAGGTGATATCAGAACTCCCTCTACTTCTTCCTCCTCTGCCTCTGTCTTTGCAACTTCTTTTGTTTTTACTCCCATAGGACCTTTATGTATATTAAGCAGAGGTAATAGGTTCCTTAAGTGGAATCCAGTCTTCACCCTCACAGCAGCTGCTTGTTATCTCATTACCCAGGTGTGTTTAACTTGCAGTCATAGATGTTGCTTCACAACAGCGCACCAAACTGCAAATGGATATCTCAAAAATTAAACTGATAATAAACTAAAAATTTTGTCTTCGTTTAGCCAGCATGCGTGATACATATCTGAGCAACTTAATCACTCAGTGGGAGAAAGTATCACCATTTCAGGAGGTTCTCTGGTTCAACCTCAGAAGGTACAAAAGTAACATCTACCAAACTGGTTGCGTGTGTTAATTAGCAGCAGCAGCAGGGAGCTTCTGGGTTCCGACTGACTACCTTTCTGTGTGCAGTTTGCATGTTCTCCTTATTCCTGCATGGCTTTCCACCGGGTACTCTGGCTTCCTCCCACAGTCCAAAGACATGCAGGTTAGGTTAACTGACGACTCTGAATTGCCCGCAAGTATGAAACTGAACATAAATTGTTGTTTGTCTGTAGGTGTTAGCCCTGTGATAGACTGGTGACATGTCCAGAGTGTACCCCGCCACTGTCAGCTGGCCCCAGCCCCCCAGTACACAATAAGTGAAGTTACGGCTGCATAACCTGTGCAGTGAAACTGAAACATATTTGTTGCATCAGATGTGTGACGTGGACAACTGAAAAACATGGCTGAAGAATGTCAAGTGTAGACCGTCAGTTGCCTTCTCCACACTGGCAGCCATGGGCAACTTATGAGATGATGGGCCCCTGGGCACAGACATATTAAAGCTCCACCTTATACATAGCAGCAACGGTACTGAATATCAAAGAGCCACGATTAAAGGGTCAGGAGCACAAATTGTGATCCGGACATCCATACTTTCACTGGTTCTTTCACTTTCCAAAAAATATCTCAGGATCAGGGGCCTCTTGTTGCCACGGGTAGGCCGCATTCTCTAATCCATCCATGCTGCCTGGAATATATTTCTGATGGAGAAACAATAAATCTCTTTATTAAAATTGAATTTAATGGATAAAGCGTCATATTTATATCATCATAAAAACTTTCCATGTGTAAACGGTACAATGTAAACTCCCTCTCCTCCAAATTCCCTGAATATACCCAAAATACAGAATACATATGACCTCAGGATCCAAAATTTTAAAAATGCTCGAGTAGTCCAAATGTAGACATTGTTTTTCTTTAGCAGGGAGGAAAGAGAACATAGCACAGTACAGGTACCGCATAATCATGTATAATAATGAAACTAAAAAAAACAAACAGATGATTATAATAATAGGGTGAATAATAATACTAAATATAATAATAATACTCATAATCATAATTGAAGCAGTGGGTGTTGAGCAGGATCATGGGGGCAGTAGGTGGTTTGCTGTCACAGATCCAGACTTTGCAGCACCACAGGCAGAAAACACCTGCAGAAAACAACAGGAGGAGAGAGAGAAGAGAAAGCACAGAACTACGGGAGAGAGAAGTCAAGTTAGTAAATTAAGTGTATCCACTTTTAGTACAACTCTTAAGTCACTCACTGATGACACATTCAACTATGGCAGCCTGGAACAACAAATTATACACCCCTAATCTGTAATATGACAACATATTTAGGTTACATAAGTGTATTTTGTGTTGCTTCTTAACCCTTGTAAATAGCATAAAGGTCTGGCAGCAGTTCACCTGCCAAAATTTTTGGCTTACCAGCACCAAATGAAAGATACAGTTGGCAGGTGCTGATGTTCATTTCAAGAAATTAAAGATCATGAGTTATACAAGACTGAAACTGTATTCATATGAAAAATATATACATACTGAATGTACACTGTGCAAGGGGAAAAAAACAGACATTTTGCTTTAAATGCAAGTACATTTGGACCAGGATATGGTACATTTGTACCATGTCCTGGTACAAATGTCCCATTGATATCAATGCCCAACCAATGTGGCTTTGAAAGCCTATCACTGTTTCCTCAGCTACCATAGCATACATGACGCATCTCCTTTCTACTGCTAAGAGCCATGTGGAATAATTTATAACTTATTGACACAGTCAATTTGATGTCTCTTGCGCTTTCCTGACACAATCACAATACACTTCTGTCGACCATATACAGCACAAAAAACATACTACTCACTGTTACGCCATCATATTTTTCATAATCACTCAGACAAACAGATTCATTCCTAAGACTGGGAAAAATGACGATAAAGGGAAAACATACTGGATAATGTATGGTGGCTGTGTTCTATGCTGGGCTTTTAAAACCAAAATGTGTGTTGCACAAGGGTCAAGTCCGCCCACTGGCATTAAAATGGAGCAGCATAACGGCTGAAAGCAGAATAACTGAAGGCCACAATCCTTTATAGACAAAGGCAATCCATTATGAAGTCTCTAAGTATGTTTGTTTAACAAACAGACCTGAAGCTACACTGAAGTTAATTGACATAAACTTACTTAATAGGAATAATATATTTTATGGTTGATTTTTCCATTGAGGGAACTGAGTGAAAAAGGGGGATACATGCCTTTTTATCTGACTATATACATTTCCATAATTCCTAAAAGGTTCAATCTTCTCTAATGTATTTTTTATCCATTTTTTTTTTATCCATTTAGAGCAAATGCAAATGCTCTAAAATGTGGCTTGTGGCTGATCAGTGTATACTGATCAGCCACAAAACAGGTAGCTGGTTTTAATCTTGTGGCTGATCAGTGTATGTATCTTAAACTTTTTTACACAAGGTAATGTGTTTGGAGGTTTGGACATATAACTTGGACTCAAGTCATGAATCTGATGACATTTACGTGGATTGACTTGACAAAATCAAAAAACTCGACTTTGACTTTAACATCAATGACTCATAATATCACTTGGACTTTGGCCTTTTTTCATGGATTGATTTCAAGCACAAAAATTATAAATTACTTACTATGAAAGTATGCATCGAATCAGTTCTTGTACTCTTGTCCTGATAACAGAAATATAGTACAATCAATCGATCTGATGGCAGCCTCTCAGGTTGCAGAAACAAGAGGAAAAGGTATGTTTGGCAGTGTAGCCCAAACAGAAAAGCTGATTATCACATTTGGATGTAAAGCCTCTGCTGTGACCTGTGTCGTACAAAACATTTGTCTAATAAATTACAAATGATTGTCATACAACTCAGATGTGGGACAAAGTCATTGTTTTGCAAGTCACATGTAAATCATGGCTATTAAGCCCACAGCCAAGCCCCAAGTGAAGGCCAACAAGTCTCACGTTAGACCAAGTCAAGACCTGAACTTAAACATGTTTCGACCTTGTCATTCTGCACTCTTTGCCAAATATAATGCCATTTTAAATGATTATACAGAGAAAATTAAAATTCTTTTTAAATTTTGCATTTATTACTTTCAATTGAACTTTGTAACATTTAAAGGGGAAGTGATCAGCTGTGGCTTAAGATGAATTTCAGAGACATGCAATTATTATTCTGTTAAGGTAGCGGGAAACAAGAAACTGTGGAGATTCAAACTACACCCTCAGAAGAACATCAGCCACCAACCTACATCACCAACTACCTCTTTAAATTTTCAGCCATTGTTTTAGCCTGTAGAAGACCTCAATGAAACAGAATCAAGATGGTTTAATCCACTAATTCAGTTAACGCCAAAAGCCAAACAGTCAGTAATCCACTCCTCTAAGACATTGTCTGAAACTGGGTCCCTGGTTTTAATGGAGATACAATCACTGCAGAAATGACCACTCAGGAATCAAATAGAAGAAACTGCACCAGCTCACAATCTATTAGTATCGCATGTAGATAGCATGCCCAGCAAAGCTGATGATATCTTTTCGACTTTTCTCGCTGCACACAAATCAACTCACATCCCACTACTACTCTGTTAAAATGTTTAATTCACAGGTAACAAAACCATAATACATCTTATCTCTACCAATGAAACACACATGGACAGATAAATCAAGCAGTTACCTGGTGCAAAGACAGAAATCTAATGCTCAACAAAAAAGTACAAAACCCATCAATTCATTACTGACTTAAGGGATAAACTGCATCCCAAAACCCCCATGCACATTAATAGTGATCCCATACAAGATTTTACATTTTTTAACAGCTGCGGAGTCACCAGGAGTTGGTTGGGGTGGACGGTAGGCGTACAAAGTACACGATTGTCATACCAGAGGCAAGGGTTCGCATCCAGTGGCCTGTCTGTAGTTAGGTTTATGCAACAGAAGCACTTTGGTTAAGGTTAGGGAAAGACTGAGGGTTCGGTTGAATGTAAATAAACACGTTGTGTCTGACGTCACTGTGAACTTTTTCTGTATTAAACCAGACCACAATCTTTCCCTGACCTTAACCAGTGCTGTGAGAGTCTAAATATAACCATAAGAATGTCTAATAACGCTGTAGTCGCTACAAGTGGATATTGCAAGATCACATATTTTCACCGAAAAAAAGGTTGTCTGTGAACATTTTAGTGACATGTTCAGTATCAATGTACTGTATTTGCAACTTGCCAAATATGTCAATTAACAACATATCCTCGTGACATTAAGATAAAAGGTAATCCGCTCACAATTACGTTTCCAACAAAACGTATTTGCTGTTGCTGTTTCAAAGCATCTGACCGGAATTTTTTCACTCAGTAGAACAAACAGAACCATCACCACAGACGTTTTTTTACTTTGATAACTGAAAGTATTCTCACATCATTTATTGTAATCTGTTACCACAAATCAGAACACGTTGCTAACTTTTTTAAAATTTCAAACAGTTTCATGTCGCCTGCAAAATTAATCGTAATTTATTAGATGCAGGCTAACTAACTGCTACAGTATTAGCAGAGTATTGCCTTTAACATCTATTGTTCTAACACTGCGGTTGCAGCCATTTAGCTGAGATGCAGACATCCATGGCAAAAATCAGAGATGTAAGGTTACACGGTGATGTACTTCAAAAATGAAAAAAAATGAAATAACACTGTGATATGTTATGATAAATTTGTAAATGTCATTAAAGTAAAGGAGTGAGTCTGGAAGAATGGTTATTTGAACTTTAAATGTTTTGCAGTGACCCAACATTGACTTGGCTGCTCGCTTTACTGTTGGTGCTACAGTGAAAAACAGAGGATGGTGTTGCATTAGTATGCTCAGTGCAGGAACCGCATCATTTAAACACTGACCATAAATGCTGTCTGGTAGGAGCTGTCAGTGATGAAGACAGACCAGAGAGGGGGAAATGACAACACACTCGCTCTCTAAAACCCTCTATTAGCGCTCTCAAGAGGAGAACGAACACAGGCAGCATGTTTGTGTGTGTGTGTGTGTGTGTGTGTGTGTGTGTGTGTGTGTGTGTGTGTGTGTGTGTGTGTGTTTGTGTCATAGGCTACTTTTAGGGCCAAATTTCAGACTTAAGACCAGTTATTTGGGGATTGCTTGTCCAATGGGGGACAAAAGCCGTGTCTCCAAATGGGAAAAAGCTGACCCTTAGGGTAGGTGGTTAAAATTAGGGTAAGGATTAGGGGTAGGCAATTATTAGTTATGGTTAAGGGTTAGGGTAAGTCTCCAAGACATTATTGCAAGTGTGTGTGTATACGTGTGTATTTGCAAGCATACAGTAGATGCTTAACAAATACCAAGCAGTGAGTTTCGGTGTCCCTGTGCCCCCGATCTGATCCATATGAGCAAAATCACACTTCCATGTCTGACCACTTTGTTTAATTTTGGGATTGTCCTGTTTGTGGCATTAACATGTGCTAAAGCCATCAGCCTCTCAAGGTTTTTTTTTTTTCAACACTGCATCCATTCTCCACAGGGGCAATATGTTTATCAATATTCACAAGCATTTTGCATTGACCATTTAGGGTAAATTGAGTGTTTTGGGTGAAATATTTTAAAAAAAAGTGCTTAATAATGGGGATTTTGCATGGAGGTGTGTGTGTGCACAGTCTTAAACTTTTTTAAATCTTTTTATATTTTCTTGTGTAAGCCTTTTCTTTCCTTTGTACAGCACATAAACTTTTAGTATGGATATTACACACGGTTTTATAAATAAGGCTCAAGTTGATGTAATACAGAAAATAATAAACCTGCGGTTTATGATGCCTGAGTCGCATGTCTTGGATCTGCAGCTGTAGACCCAGAGATGAGTGTGTCCTCCAGACGGCTGAGTCAAAGAAACCCAGTCTTCTAGAAATTATGTTTATATATAGCTAGTGTGGAACAGCAAATAGGCTTTGAAGGAAATGTAATTGCGAGTGGATTACGTTTTCTATTAACATAATGAGGATATGTTGCTCATTAATATACATATGTTGTTTATAATATATTTATTTATATATCACTGTTGCTTATGGCTGCAGCAGGGAACTGCTTTCAGAGAAAAAGCTCTACGAACCCACTGTCCAATACCTGCTCAGCACCAAACAACAGACAGACAGAGTTAGAGACCGGCTGGTGAACAAGGTGGAACATTCACCAGCTAAAGAGTCAGATATTTTCCTCAGGCGCTGGTAGAGACCAAAAACAGATTGGGAGTAAATATTGGACTTACATTCATCAGATAGACGCAAACACCACTCCTATTAAAGTATTTATTATTCAGTTGATAACAAGTTAACCAAATTAACTCAATAGATAATGATAGATAATGATATGTCAATCTGTGCTGTTTCTGCTGCCCCCAAAGTGGCCGAAAAAATCCAATTTAAGTAATACGCTTCAATTTACAGTAGCTGTGTGTTTCGTAATAATGGAGAAAAAGACCTGAATATGGAAAAACTGTGAGGCATTTTTAACCTTTGTCTATTCAGAGGAGTTTTACTGAGAGCCTAGCTCTCTTTCTCAGGAACACACTGATCAATCTCACACACCTCTTTACAATTCACATCTGGAAGCTGCCCTGCACAAATGCACCGTGATCTGCTGGTCACTGGGCGGCTCCACGAGAGGCTCAAGGGCACCTCAGTGGTGGGGCAGTCTTTAGGCCACCACTGCCCACAAATTGGCATGCTTTTTGCTAATGTTAATAATTATAGAGATTGGCATGTATTCTGCATTTTAAAATGGCAAGTAGTAATTAGTTGAATATGGTGGGTATAATAAAACCTTGATTCAATGACAGAACTGTTGTTCTCTGCAGATGGTAAAATCACCCTTTATGATCTATAGCAACCTAAAGCTCTCTTGTTTTTCACACAACGAATCTCATAAATAAAAGCTGAAATAAAGTATAAATCCAGCGTGAGGAAAAAATAAAAATACAAGGCCTCCCATCAGCCCGCTTACAATACCCTCCCACCTTTTCTGAACAACCGTACATACTAGTGATATATTCTACTGCTGTCATAATGGCCACACAACGGAAAAATCCCTGGTCATCCACCAATCATTACCATATCTCTCTAGCCACTACAGTAGAGTCAATGCTAAGATGTAAATGAATATTTAAAATATACATATTGTATGTGAATGTAATTTGTGCCTCATTTTAATATGGTAAATGGACTGCACTTATATAGCATTTTTCTAGTCTTATCAACCACTCAAAGCACTTTACACTACATGCCACATTCACACATACATAGAGCGCTTTTATATACATACAGTGTCCTCTATACATAGACACATACACAGACACTCACAAACAAATTATACATCGGGGGCAATTTGGGGTTCAGTATCTTGCCCAAAGACATTTTGGCATACCCACTAGTGCTGGGGATCGAACCACCGATCCTGCAGTTAATGGACAACAAGCTCTACCTCTTGAGCCACGATAGAAGAGTCACAACTGTATGTTTTTTTTTTAATCACAATGTCCACAATCTCACAAATGGAACAAAAGACTTTATCAGAGCCAGATAGTGTTCCAGGACATTCTGCATACAGATCGGTTTCTCCTGAAACAACAACAACAAAAGTCTTGGCACTGTTCAGAGAGTTTTTAATCAAGAAAGGCAATACATTACCTAACTATGAAATAGTGGTCTGTATGGTACATGTTTGCATGTTCATTTGTTATTGAAGAAATATGCATTATATCTGTTGCCTTTATTTACCTCTTTTTGTATTTATGTAGTTAAATAAAAAAGTGATGAAAAAGCCCCACTAATGGCCTCCAGAGGCAGTGTTTATTAAATTACACTGTACAACTACAAATACATATCTACATATCTATAAATAAATATCTATGAGATTATATTATTCGAATTGTTATTATGGGGTAAGGGTTTGTCTTCAGAAAACTTCATCAAGTACTACAATAGAAAGAGTTCACCCTCTGGGGAGCATTAAGGTGCCTTGCAAATTTCATACCAATCTTCCTTTTGGATTTTGATTGTGTTTTACAAGAGGAAATTTCAGCCTGATCGTGGCACTAGAAAAGAGACATGGTGGTAAATTAGATAATCTGCAACTCTGACTTAATTAGAATTCAGTGTGGAGACCACAATTTGATCTCAGTTGATCTCATTATTTGATGCTTTTTATAATATTTTTTTTAAATTTAATGAACTAATAATAACATTAGGTTTCAAAAGTTTAAACATTGCATTTCCTTCGAAAGCTCTACTTATTTTTTTATAAATAGGCTGATAGACTTGCTTTTTACCATATTAATAAATCATCTTTAAAATGTTGTTGGTATTTAATTCCTGTTGCTGTTATTCAGTTTTCCAGCTGTAGCTCCTATAATGTATATTTCTTGTACTGGTTAAATGAATTCAGGGTCACTTGCCTTACTCATTTATTGCCTTTATTTTGATGAGTTACTGTGATATGTTAACATTTTTTGGGGGAAATTCTAAGCAGGTATGGTTTTCAAAGATTTTCTTGTTCACTTTTTTTTTAAAGCTGAACATTTGCTTATATTGAACCCAGGCATACCATTTTAATTTGTTGATGACACTACAGATTGTAGATTTCCACCAGGTGGCATATGTATATTTAAGATTGTATCTGATACTTGTGTTAAATTGTGTTCAAAATGTCAGTATTGAATCAAAAACATTGGAATGTAAATGTGCAGTCATCCAATCTTTATAATATGGCACTGCTGCTAGGATTTGATGAAAAAATTTAACGAACAGGTCATTCATAATGAAAACCCTGCTAGGAGCTGCATTTGTATCTGTGCATCTCCACAACTGTGCTGCAGAGGATGTTGGACCGTTTTGTTCTGTCAAGTTGATTTGAGGTCTGTACACCAAACAACAAAGATCAATCATGGCCAGAGGGAACTCTGGCACATATACTGAAGCCTCAGCTGCCCTTTGGTCTTGACTGTTAGAGGAATTCCTGTATGGAATCCGAGAAAAGATGCACTTCCCATATCAAGTACTACAACTGACGTGAAGCCAAGGCATCCCAGCGTACATTTCATTCCAAAGATGAGCTACATCACATTTTCTCTGACTGCTTAGTAAAGAGGGTTAATTCCTAAGTAGTGCCTTCAGGGCTTTCATAATAATGGCAGCTTATCAGGGGAGTCCTCTTTGTTCAGAGCTAAAATTACCATGTAGCCCCCAGTGTACATATTCTATAACACATCACTAGCACAAGACTGAAAGGTTGAAAACTCATTTCAAACTTCCTTTATTGCTGACTGACTGAAACGAAAAACCAACCTTGAAGGTTGTTATGAAAGCTCGACCAAAATTCCTTCCTTAAATTACACAATAACAGCAGGAAAATAGCTTGCTTTGTTCAAAAATGAGCCAGAAAGCAGTGATTAGGTCTTGTAATCATAAGATGACATTTTTTATATCATATTGCATAGCTATTTTCTCCTTTGTTCCTACTCAGTTGGGATTTTGCATTACTCCAGCAGTGGCAATACTTTTCACCACTACTGATTGAGTGATATAAAACACATTCAGTCTGTAGAAAAAGTCGTTTGTTAACTAGCCATGTACTCAATTTTGACATTTTTAACATGAAAGCAGCATCTTAACAGCCAACTCATCAGCAGACATGAAAAGCTCTCAATTGACTGCAGATTTCATGCAATTTACATACGGGGTCGAACCGCTATAGTGAATACTTTTACTTAAATATGATTTAGAACAGCTATCTACTAGGTTATCACATGCCTTCTGAAGGTCAATTAAAACAGTACCTGTATAAAAACCTATTGTCCATATTTAACCTAAATCTTCTTCATCTCTTGACAAAAAATGCAATTATACCAGGTGAAACTGATTCAACTTCCTGCATGTTCTCAATTAGAGAAGAGAAGAGTCCTCCTATGCCAGGTTTCTTGTTAGTTTCAGAGACCAGTCAAGAAGACAAGTGGTCAGGGAGCCAAAGCGATACACAATGCAAGGGACCTGCAAAGTCATTACATTCTTCGATTAAAACCTATTACTAATACTGATTGCTAAAGCCCAATGAGGCATAAAATGCAGGGTTTTTTTGCAATCAAGGGCGAAAGAGTGATGGACGCCAATGTGGAGCCAGAGTGGCTAGCTTGTTCCCACTTGGACACACTGAGAGAGGCAGCAAAGGCTTGATGTTGTTTTCCTTCTTTAAACTTAACCCATTTATGTTAAACACATAGGCCTACAGCATGCAGTATATACAGCATGAATTGTACAGGAGTATCCCATTAACATCAAACCACCTTTTACTAACAAGGAGTATAGAATTAATGAACGTATGAATAGCATTGAAACTCCTTAAGATTGTTAGAGGAGTTGTTGTGCTTCCAATGGTGCACCCTCACACACACAGACACACACAGACACACACAAACACACACACGCGCGCGCGCACGCGCACACACACACACACACACACACACACAGGTTTATTTGTTAACTGGCCTGAATTCAGAAGTGACAACTGGTCATATGACTGAATGCAATCATGTGTGAATAAGTGGAGGCTCATACGGGCCAAAGGCCTTTCAGTGTTTGTCAAGAGACTGTGCTGGTGTCTGATAATGACATCTGAACAAACACTGCAAAAATGATGGTACGTGCAGGCAGTATATGTGCATAATGTCTAGAGTTGCAGGACTTGAGTCATAAAAGTAGGCAATGGAGAATGTATGCATATAACCACATTCAATCATACACTGTTAAGCTTTAATAAAGAAGATGTCTCAATGGTGCACAGGTCATCAAAAATGAATAAAACAGGTTGTGTGTGTTTCAGATTGGTTAAGCTTTTTTTGCATCATAATGTGGCTCTAATGGTTTTGTTAACTGGTGCTGCACTCAAGTTAAAGGATAAGTCTGGTTGCATACTATAATACCTCTCTGTCAAAAACCCCTACATTGAGACCTAAATCCACAATGAATCCTTCAAACAAAGTATTGTGTTTCTATCCAATATCTGATTTATCTTTTTCCTTTGTGCAGAGCTATATTGTTGTCCAAAGACTATTAATAACACAGTGATAATCAGTGAGCCATCACTGTTTTAATGGGTGACATGGTCCTTAGTTACCATGAACAAACACACTGTCCTTTAGTCTGAATCGATCCCATATACACCGTAGTACTGCTGGAAATACTCACTAGAGCACCAAATGTGGATTTATCTGCTGCTTAAAACAGTCCTTTATAAATGCACTATTTCCTTGTGTTTGAGTAACATTTGATTAAAAACTACAGCTGAGTTGGAAAATTATGCTTAAAAAAAAAATTTAAGATTTGCTTCTTCAGTAGGAACCAGTGGGCTTGGGGCTGAGAGCCACAGACACGTTAGGGAAGTTAGAAAATATTGAGATATGGACTAATACACTGCGGGTATTGCCAGCATTATTCTTTAATGTTGTTGCAGTCATATACAGTAATTACGGGTAATTTCGCAGGACTACTCAGGAACTCATTCCACATTATTTTATATATTTCAAACTATCCCTCAATAGTCTTTGTCATAAAGTATAAACAGAAAGTTAAATGGAAATACCACCAATTTCACATATCAAAGTGTGTTTCCAGTTGTTGGGGACCACTACTATATATGTGAACAAAGTTGTATAAAGCCTTTTGTGTCTCCAGAGAGAGCTGTGTGAAATCTAATCAACTGCCTCAAATCTTGCTTGGGTTAGCATTGGTTGGGACTAAAGACTACACGTTTGAAACTGAAAAAAATCGGGGGGTGTGGAGTTAGAAGGAAGAGAGCTTACCAGACGACTGTAGACTACTCCCCATCTCTGCTTGAGGATAGAGGCTCCAGCCTACATTAGCTGATACTAGCATAACATACCCAAATCTTCGACTGAATAGTTGGCGGTTGAGTTGCATTGTGGGTAATGTATGTGTCAGTTTTGGAAAATGAAGTAGAATGCATTAGAATAAAATGACAACATTAAAAGACAATACTCGGTAACCAAAGCTGTATCAGTCTATAGCACTGAAAACAAGAAACAAACATAAGACAACTGTCCTCAGACAACTGGTATTGGCAGACAGGAACAGCTAGCAAGAGTGAGTACATATAACTGACGTACGAATTTGCTCCTTGCTAACCTTTAAAGGAACAGGGGGATCAGAAGACGACAAAATAGAAGAGGCTAAGATACTAACTTTTTCAACATAATCATATATTTCAATAGTTTTAAAGGGCCAGTCCACCAATTTTATACATTAAGTTCATTTTACTAGTAATGGGAATAACTATTCAGTCTGTATGTTTTGTGAGGGCTTTTCAATTCAGCGATATGAAAACAAAAAAGTATGTCATTCTCACATCATCAGGATGATCAACAGCTCAGGAAAGGAGACTGCGAGTTTGTAACAGAGAGCCTACATTACAAACTGGGGATGTAGAGGTTGAAAATCTTGGGCATTTAGAAGCGGGGAGGGTTTAGCAAATTACCCTATGAAGTTGCATTACGGGAACTGTGCAATCCATAGTTTGTGTTTTGATTTTGCTCTATATTAGGGATTGAAAGTGCTTCAATTTTTACTTTATTACTTTATTACAATTGTTTTTCTTTCTTACTTTTTTTTACAGCGAGGCCAGCCCTATAAATACGAATGTCCGAGACTGACCCATTGACTGACTGAGTGAGTCATATAGTTATACCATTGGTCAGTCGAATTCTGCGTGGCTTGGAAGTGACAACTGGTTAACCAGTAGACTCAATGGGCCACATTTTAGTCACTATTTCATACTTATTCTGTTGTTTGACAACAAAAACCGAAAAACATGTAAATGAAAACAGCTTTATTTGGAATTCAGCTGTATTAAATTACTGTATATGTGAACAGAGACAGTAGGAGAGAAGCAAACAGATAAAGGGCACTCCAGCCACATACTAGGTTTTGACCTAGTCTTGATAATAGAACTCCCAGTTGGAAGTCTCCCAGCTTTATAAATGTCACATCCACTCTCACACTAACATTTTTTCTGGACCAGTTAGGAATAAAATATATTTAGGTCAATAAACTTCTTTGTAATTAGATTTTCTACATTAAAGCTACAGTGGATGATCAAAATTTATTCAGCCTTGCAGCTGCATCTCTTTGTGTATTTTCATTATAGTGTGCCCACAACTTGAAGAAAAACGTTTCACTCTCAGAACTCAAAATGACACCACACCAGAGGTGTTGGACAAATGACAAAAAGAATATTCTTATGAAGACTACGTACTCATAAGGTGTTTTTCGTTCCTGTGTAGTGTGACAGAGTGCACAAAGCCTCTGTCCATTCAGAATGTGTGCTCCAAGATGCAAGCCAACGTCACCAACAAATCAGGAAGCAGGGCGGAGGGGAGTTTCTATCTCTAGATCTCCGATTAGATCAGAGGACACTCCAATTATGAAGAGGCTTTGAGGCACACGTCTGCCAGCCCGGGTGAATTAGTCTTCCAGTTGAATCATGCACGCTGCTGTTGCAGTCGGTGATGAAGGGGCTCTTTGCGTGTGCAGTGCTCTTTCTGAGGACTTGTTTGTGCCACAACTTGATTAACATAAATTTCTTAGTGAGCAAGATGAAATCCCTGCTCTCTTGGCTGAGGCAACTGCTGTCCCAAAAATGTGCAAATCCCTCTGAATTGCAGTTCTAGAGAATCTTTCTTTTCTGTGTATGACCACGCACGTACAAACTCATTTTTATTCTATGGATCTTAGTTTTACACACAAAATGCGGTGACAATGAAGTGTGACAATAATACTGTAATTGGGCACCAGATGTTAAAAACATCTGCCCTCTGTTTGTCTGAAAAAAACCCTCAGCCAACTGAGTCTGGAGTAGTTTTCGATCAAATTAATAGACTGAAAATACATCCACTGGAAAAAGTTTTTTTCACTGATAAACAAGTCATGTTTTTCTCCCTTGTTAGTTGTATCTGTAATGGTATACTATGTTTAGCAGGCTGCCTTATTATGCGGGGATCATTGCAGAATGTGCCACTGTTTTGGATGCGATTATATTTGTTTTTGTAATGAAGCCATCTGCTTTCCATTCTCTCTGTACAATTCCATTAATTAGTGCCGCAGTTGATATTACAAACACAATATTGAGAGATTGCAGGAGAGGAAGTCTGGAGAGATGTAGAGATGAGAGAGGGATGGGGGAGATAGAGCGGGCAAAAGAAAAAGGAGAAAGGAGAAAAGAAAGAAAAAGAAAAATGAGCAGGGCTGAGAGTCTCTGCAAATGCAGATGGTTATGAAGGTAAGGCAGATGGCGTGTCAGATTGATTATTGTCGCCAGCACTGCATGATAGATACAAGGCGAACCCTGAGCTCTCTCCTCATTTCAGATGACACAGAGTGATAGAGACATGTCAACTCGCAGGGTTAATCTCATCATCATTCAAGCTGTTCCGTACCATTTAGACCCATCCATGTGTGCCTGCCCATTCATTCCTGACAAGCCGATTACACCTGTAAATAAATATGGCCTCACATTTGTGATTATGCAGCGGGCAGGTGGGATGTTGCAGCATTAGCAGCAGTGGATGTGTCCGCCATGGTGCTTTAGCGCTATCTCCTCGTGGCAGAGGAAAGCATTCTCTCCGGCCCCATTATTTCATACGGGTGGCATTTCAGCTGACCCGTCTGGAAACAAAAGCAGCTTATGGCTGCGTCTCAGCCTCTACCGTGAAATATCAAGAGCCAAATGACATCTGACAATATGTTGGATGTAAGATGGCCTGTATATGCTATGATATGAGCCTGCTATCCAGATTAACGTCTCTGTGTTTCATGTGACGGTGCACAGGTAAACAGAAACTGTACACATTTCTCTCACATGAAGGGTCCATCATTCTCAGGGCTGTTGTGATCGTTTAATGTTATTGACGATTATACATTGTGGGTTAATGGTTGACTCCCTGTCAAAAAGTCAAGCCTATTATCTGTTTCTGGTTTGATGTATTCTGAAAATTACTGGCCATCAAAAGTACAGAGGAACACAGTACAATAAAAAAAATTGACTTGGACATAAACAGGATTTTCATCTTGATAAAAAATTGAAAGGAAAGGATAATGATGATACCTGTCTTTTGCGGAATCATTAAATGCATTTTCTTGGAAGTATACTCCAGCGAGTTAGTAGTGCTATTCCTTAAAGTGGCTCTAATCTTTGTATTTCTTCATCATGAGGGTTCATTTAAAATGATCTTCATGTATAAAATTAGCACAGTTCCTTTTTATGTCAGGTTTTGGTGCTACAAGCACATTCCAATGCTGTGCTGTAATAAATTTTACTGTGACCTCTATAATGAGTTATGGAGATTAAATACCTTAACGTTAAATATAAATCTGGTCAGTTACAGCTACAGTAGCTGTCATCTCTAGTCAGCTTTGTATTGTGTGGCTGCATCTGGAAATGACCTTTATCTGCATGGAAAATGCAAGGCAAGTTCCTACTCTTTGTGTGACTTCATATGGACTCTGTGCTTCCTGTTTTGTTTTGTTATCACTTACCTGTTGTGCATTTGGTTGTTTTACTTCCTTTTTTCCCGCCTGTGTGATTAGCTGTTCCCTATTACTCTTGCCTCCCTTATTAATTTAGAATATGTGTTCCCCTCAGTCTTTTTCAGTTCATCTGTTCAGTTTCTTGTACTTGTTCCTGAGTTGTTCCACGTGTTTTGCTTCCTGAGTTTGGCTTTGCTGAGTTTTGCTTGCCTGTCTGCCTGAACAGTTTTTTCCACTCGCTGCATGTAAGCAGGTTTTCTTATAATAAAAAACAACCTCTTTACATCTGCCTGCCCGTGTGTTTGCTTTTGGGTCCTCAATCCCGTTTCCCTGCAAACGTTACTTCTAGTACCTAAAAAAACTGCATTTGACGAATACTGTACATGTAGGCACTGTAGGACGGTGTGTCTAAAAAGGAGAATGATGCTTTCTCTGTCAATATAAATGTTGCCAACATAGTGGCCTCCAGCTGAGATTACATTTGCATTTAGACTATTTACATCAAAACTGTAAAAAATTTCATAAGAATAACTGGTTACAACATAAAAAACTATGTTAAAAACAATTTTAAAGTCATACACCCATCATATGTATATATACACATACAAAAATATACATATATACAAATATTATGGCTAATCGGTGTATAAGACGAACATAAGGCAGGACAAACACCAAAATGAATCATGCCTGTACTTTTGTATAATAACATTTTTTCACAGCTAAAGTATATTTGAAGGGTGAACAAAGTATAAACAACATATCAGAAAACTCCCACAAAAGTTTAAAGCACAGACGTGGAAAGAAAAGCTCTCATTTTTCTTTGTCTCTGGTTGATCAGCGTGTCTGCAGCCAGCTTTCACAACCATTCCCAAACCACCAGAGAAAACAAACACTACCTTTAGATTTGCTTTTTTTTAATGTAAAATTTCTTCATGATAAATCTGACTCCCTTATTAACTGAGGCTGCTGATTAGGGATGTCATGTGTCTCTCCTCTCTCATCCCCTTTTCTCCCTGGGCGCCTCAGTCTCTCTAGCAAAGGCTGTAATCAAAGCAGCAGCAGACTACAGTGCTGTGTCCCCAAGGACACTAACTGACTGGCTTTTCTTTCATCAACAGCATGAAGTTGTTGGTTTCCCTTTATTTCACCTATTACTGCGACAGGATTTTTTTTTTCTTTTGTGTGTATCTGCACAAAGACATGTTAGTCCCTGCGGTACTCAGCTACAAGTGTGAGAGTGTACATAAAGTCTGAAACCATTATAACTTACACACGATCCTCTAATTAACATATCACGGGTATGTATGTAGATCTAGGTGTTTGAAATTATCCATGCGAGAGCACAGATCTAATGCCAATGTTTTGGTACTGACACAGAATACCTTTATAATACCTTACTTTGAGGAGTGTAACCTTGTTTTTTTTTGTTTTTTTAACACCACTATTCTTGTAGTGGGTCCTGAGCCAATATCTGGATTTTAATAAAAATACCATAAACTAACTGATTGAATCTGGGGCCAGGTGGCAAATAAAATTTGACTTGACTTGACACAAGTTTTGCTCACTATAAACATTTCCCCTGATCATACTGGCCATTAAGAGATCCCTTCCTAACATGCTTCTAATGGAAACAACAAATCCTACAAAATAAATGATCATTAAGGTCCCTTGTACCTTCAGATGTGACCGATAGAAGGGTTCCAGCGGCAGGCATACTGGGCCTTTGTTGTCATAGTAACAATAAAACAACCCGTAGGAGTAGACCTTTGTCGTCATCGTTACAATAATAAACACGCAGTTAAAGTTGTGGAATGGTCATGGATAATAGACTGGAAACAGCGGTTTCCTGTGGGAAAGTCGTGTGTTTTGTCTTACCATCCATCCATCCACCCCAACTTCCTTCCCCTAATGCTTACTTTGCCGTCTATACTGTACGTTACGTCATCTGACTTCCTCCTTTGCTCCCGTCATAATTGCTAGAACCATTAGAGATCACCTAACAATAAAATGTAACTAATAAGCTTGCTTGCACAGACAACCACTAGGGTCATTTCTTACAGGTGGAAAGTCTCAGCCGAAATGATGTGGGATGAAATCCACATTCCTCATTATAAAAATAACAATTGTAAAACAGTAGTCCAGAGACTATTTGAAGCCAATATGATGCGTCAACATTCTGTGTCTAGAGAGTATCTTTAGTAAGTTAGTCTTTTTAGCAAAAAATAATAATAATAATAAAAACCCTCTTTGTGTTTGTAACTTTGGAAGGTATCCGCTTGATTTGTCTAACTCATACTGCTGAAAACTCATTAACTTCAGATAAACTTTGGATTACATTTCTGCATGGAACCAATTTGGAATTGTGGAAAGTGCAGTAGAAAGGTGTCTTTTTACATCATTCAGATGCAACATTAAAACCCATAACTGGTTTAATATTGTGGCTGATCGGTTTATTTCCAGCGGGAACAGGAGGAAAGCTTACACCAAGAAAACACAGTTTCAATGTTCATGTGGGCATGTTCATAAATTGCTACCTAAGAAAGAAGTTCTACCATTTTCGTTTTTTGTTTCTTTTATATTTGGCACTGTGCTACCCACTCAACAATGCCTTGGAACAAGCATCAACCAAACCCTACAACAAAGATGTCAAATATTACCTGTTTTTTTTTTTTTTAACTCTTTTCTTACTGGATTAAATTAGTGATGACAAAAACAGCAGAAAACAGATTGCACTCTGAGCACAGCTGCCTGATCCTACTGAAAAAAAGAGTTCTAATAACTACATTCATTAATCTTACCATGTTCCTTAAAACCTTAGGATGTAATTAATGTTGTTGTTTACATGTTTTTACGTGATAAGAATAAAAGAGGAAAATTGAGAACCCTGTTGCTGTCATGAATTTATTAAAACAAATCTTTATCTCCATGTCTTCGGCATTTGTTTTCCTAAATACACTTTAGGATCCAACTGAAGGTCAAAGGGGAAATATTCAATACTGCCTCAGTGTTTCAATAAGAACAAATGCTTGCCTTAAGGCCATAGAAGTGAAGATGAAGTTCACTGTACTTCCATCATCCATCTATAGGGGCTGAGTGAATGTTGCTTTCAAGTGATTTTCAGCTGTCATCCGTGTCAAGCTGCAGCAGTTTCCCTGTCAGCTCTCCCTGCAGGGGATGTTTTTGTATTTGTGTTCTACTGCATTGTCTGGGGTCACACTCACAATGGCAACATGGATCTTTGTAAACAACACTCTTGTCACTCTTGTCAGCACTTTGCCTTTCACATCTGCTTCACCGGGTTGGAAGGTCTGTGTGACACTTATAAGTCTCTGGAAAAAGGAGGAAACTTGCAGAGAAGATTTTAACCAATTTGTAATATAGTCAATATCATCCATCCACTGTGGATAGTGATTCGGTGCCTGCTGAATAAAGGATGACCCCTAAAACCAGCTCAGGGTCATTGAGGAAAATGTTCAGTATGTTTGAAAAAAAGTCACATATTCTGCTTTTTGTTTTCATTTGTTTTTTTTTCATCCCACCAGGCTAAAAATATGAGTGAATTTGTTGTTACTCTTTGTTATAATTTAACTATCTTGGAAAGTACACAATTCAAAACAGTTAAAGATAGGTTCCCAATTTTTCAAGTCTTTCTTAAAATAGAAGTCAGGTACCCATATGTAGATTTAAACAGGTTTTCCTTCACTAACCATTCCTCCTGTTCATTTCTTGCAAAACGCACAAAAGTTATGTTTACATTGAACCCCAGCTGACTCTGGGCTGGATCTGCCTCCAAACCGGCAGATACACATTAGAATCACTTCAACACAATCCTGTCTGCACTGGTATTGGCCTGTTTTGCCAAAGGACACCAGGTTCATTTTACGAATCTGGGCAAGTGCTTATGAAGGCTCTGGGTCCATTGATTTTTGCTCTCAAGGGTGTTACGCACCAGAATAAGTTGTGTGTATCCTTGAGGTCTAACAAACCTGTATGCATTTCCTTCCTCATAAACTGAAAAAAGACCATTATCTGAAAAAAAAAGAAAAAGCTACATATTACTAGAGGTCAAAAACTCCACAGGTTACACAGGGTAATATGAGACTTAAGCAGGCGTAGTTAGTCAAATTAGTCGAATCTTCTAAAATTACACTACACTAAATTTATAGTACAAAATTCCTTCTTTTTGTTACCATCCCTTAATTGCAGCTCAACAAAGAAATACTGTTTGGGGAAACACACAGAGGGAATTTCGAACTAAATAAATGTACATTAGTTCTACTTGTTGCATGCACATTTAGGTTCATTTTTGTACAGTCAAATCAAGTAATTTTTCTGGGTTTATTTGGGGAGTTCTTCATTATCCAATTCGATTGTCTAAGGACAGAGGGTGTCATATGCTGTACAGATTAGTATTATAGTGTAGCAGACGACAATATAATAATCCAATATAATGAAGCGAATTTGTGATTTTTGATATTGGTCAATTAAAAAATATTTGACTTGACTTGAATGGCATCATTCAGTTGAGAGTTTTGAGTGATGGGGACATTAGTGGAATAGGAGAGAGGAGAGTAATTGGAAAAATATGGCAATGTACACTAGAATGACATAATAAGAACTGGCTGATCAGACTTCACCAAATGCCTGCCACATCATGGGGTGGATTGTGATTTCTAGTTTAGAGATTATGTATATTTCTTTAGAATATATTATTTTCTGGCACTTTTATTTTGGTTAATTGTTAAAATATTTAAACTGATTGACAGATTGTCCCATGTTGCTGCATTAATAGCTCTCACTGCTGTCAGACAGCTCTCCTGCCTTTGCCTTTGTGAGAAAGAAACTGAAAACAATCACCTTTTATGCAGTAAAACCACAATTCGAGTCATGTGAACACTGAAAATTAAGCACAGGTGAGTTTTATTTTTTCTTTGTTTGAGGAACTAATTTTAATTTATCAAAAGGGCACAGTGTATGTCTGTATTTTATATTTGACTGTATGAAAGCATGTTTTGTTGTTGTTGTTGTTCAGTAACTTTGAACATTTAATTAATTAATATATATATATTAATTAATAAAATGTAATTAATTTATATATATATATAATATATATATATATATATATATATATATATACACACACACACACACACACACATTGAGGTACAAAAATATTTATATTTAAGCAAACACACCTCAAAATCCGCTATGGCATACCTCCAGAGGCACAAGCTGAAGGTTTTCTTGACATTCAGCAAGACATCAAAAAGAAAAATGACAATCAAGTGATTGTGACATAACAAACAACAAACTTTGAAGGTGTAAAACATTTGATAATACCATAATATATTGAAAACAATACCAATAAAACCAACACGATACATTTATAAAAATACGAAAGACACCTATTCAACTAGGTTGTATTATAGCAAATTAAAAAGAGAGGTCTTTAATTTCTTTAAAAAAATACCAAGGGAGTTTACTATTCTAAGATCCAGGTGGTATTCTGCAGTTCAGGGTCATAAAACCATGAAGAAGCCTCATCAGATTTCTTGTTGGCAAAATTAGGAACTTTTAAAGGCATTAGAAGATCTGAGAGTTCTTGCTGGAACATAAAATGAAAGGATTTAAAAATGAAATCTGAAACATACAGGTAGTCAGTGGAGGGTCGCAAACAGTGGGGCAATGTGAACCCTGTTTTGTTTCGGACAAAATCGTGAAAACAGCATTCTGAATTAACTTAATTTTCTGACAGGCTTTTTAGGAAGCCTGGTAAAAAGAGAGTTGCAGTTACCTCATCGACTTATAATAAAAGCATGTGTCGGCATTCCAGCATTGTTGAGTTACAAATTGTCCAATATTGGCAACTTTTCTCAGATGAAAATTATTAAAATGGCAAATACAATTTTGATCAGAGTCTAAAACCTCTCCTACATCCATAATTTTTTTTCTCAATCTGTTTGGACAAACAACCGAACATTGACCATGGTCACTGTCTTTCTCCTTTTGATCCCAAGCTCATTTTATATATAAAAAAATTAATGAAAAAATAAAAAAAATCATTAAATACACATTTTTTATCAGCGAGACAGGTAATAAGATGATTCACAGAACTGGGGTCATCTGGTGCAACAGAGAGCATATACGGTATAAAGCAAATTGAGTAGGGCCCAGAATGGTTCATTCCCCAATTTCTAATGCTACAATGAAGTAATGATTAAAGAAATTCATGAAAGTCAATTAAAATCCAATGTCTTCTCATCAATAGTTTTAAATGTATGGGCACATCTCTGCTGTAGTGCAGTCATATCTGCAACATGACTGATCAGGACATGGTGCAGGGTATTTTTTAATTACCATGGCTCAAGTGCTGCTTTCATGTGTTTATTTATGCATCTATGCATAATTATTGTGTGTTGATTTGGGGTCAGACCAGCCATTTTCAACAAGCTGTAGCACACCTCTTGCCAGTGCATTCCATTCGGCAGCCTCTCTCATCCCATCAACACCCTCCAGTTTTTCCATGGAATTACAAATTAATTATGAAACTAATTATGTTACGAAACTATGTTAAGGCCTGAATTTCTCACTAAGTAGTATGCTTTTAATTTTTCGTTTAATACCTAGTATTAGATGCAGTGATGGCTTAATGAAGTCCCTCTCTTTCTCACTCTCCCCCCTCTATCGCCCCCATAACTGTCGGTCTGATTTGATCAAGGAATATCAATAAAATGCTGTATTTCAGCTATATAGTGCTATCAGCTACATGTTATTGTTTTTGTAATCCCATCCAAAATTTGTGACAGTGTGGACTGACTGCACTATAAGCATGCAGAGTGCACATAGAGAATACTATAAAAGCAGACTGGATGCTTGATCAGTGTACTTCATATATGTACTGTATTCCACATCCTTAATCCTGATCTCGGTAAGCAGTCAAACAAACAGTTTTTTTTGTGTTGTTCAATCATATACAGCATAATGTGGTGTCACAAGGTCGCCATTGTGTCTTTTTGCATGCATTTGTGGACTGTGTCTGTGTACACTGAAGTATGTTTTGAAGCGTGTCCACATGCCAGTCTACAGCTGTCAGCATCCATGTGTCTACTGAAATATTGTGGTGTCCAAAAAGTCTGGGACCACTTTCCCATTCAAGTGAAAAGGAAAGTGGTGTCAGAATTTTGGACCCCACTGTATAATCAAAGTTTTAAAAATCCTGCTTCCATACAGCCAGAGTTGTCTTGGAGGTGGGAAGTAGTGCCACGAGGGGAACTGCATCTTTAAACACATACTGTAACCAGTCAGACTTAGTGATTGCTACTTGGTTACACCTAACAACTGGCTGAAACACAAATTATTGGAGCTATATATGAAGTTGATGTAATATTATTAGTGATATGGCTTCTATTTCTGTTTAATAATTATTTTGTGGCAATAAATTAATTTGGGTTTGAAGGAACCTCTTTGTACAATGTAAAGTTGGGTCTAAAAGTAAAAAGGTCTCAGACTTTTGGACCCTACTATATGAGTTTAGTGTGTTGATATGAGGGTGATTTTACACATGGTGAGAGGTTTTCATTGCCAAATAGAGAGTCCTATTTTGTTGATTTTGGTGACCATGGCCCTAACTTATCTTGCACTCTCACCGTGAAACCCAGGACAACTTAGGACCATATCGCCACAAGCTTTTAGCAGATTGAGATGGTAAATCTGCTTAGCATCACCCAATCAGATATAACTCATAATCAAAAACTCCCACGTGATATGTGACCAGGAGCTGCCCATGTCACTCGGCCTGTAATAAACAACTGAAAGCAGGAAGCAATAAAAGCACTTTATCTACCAGTAAAAATGGTGTCGGAGTGGGGTTGGGGTTCTCATGCAGGTACTGCTGATGTTTTTTTGAAGCACCTTGGGCAATTTTTCCTGTGCTCTCTGTGAATAATATTTTCCATGCAGGTCCAGAATTTCATTCTTATGATCTTCCCTCATTTTGTTTCCTTATAACCATATACATGTACCACACACAAAAGGGCTGGAATCCAGTAGTGGTCTGCTAGAAATGAAAAAGAATCTAGGCATTTATCCCAATTATGACTATCCTCTTGTACATCCATAGAGATCATTGGCTTAATGGTTTCATTTCAGCACCGTTAATCTGTAAAATGAGGGTGTTAAGGAGGCCTGAGCTGACGGGATGCATACTGCATCGGTACTTTTTTTGAAGTGTCAGCTGTACAAATGATTTGGTCAGGATCTGTCTCTGGATAAGATGATGAAAAGCTTGAGTAATATCTTTGCTGCAATGTTACCCAGAGACACTGATACTGTATTGGACAGTGCTCCTCGGTTCATTCAAGTTCATACCGGTTTTATTCTGAAGTGGAACCGAAACGGACTGGGTGTTGTTTAAATGGTTGTTCCATATGACCTGCTGTACTGGTCACATTAAAAAGCCCCCGCCCCAAATAAAGGTAAAATTAATATCTCTGTTGAATGGTCCTTTTAAAGGTGCTATTTGTAAGTTTTCTCTGCCGCTGAACGTGGTTTCTTGTCGGGAGCTGGTGGTGGTGATGGTCAATTATCAAGAGCTTCAGCCATCATTGCATTTATAATACAAGAGGTTATAATATGGCCTCTGAGCATCGCTATTTCTTCAGGGTGGACTGGAAGCTACAATGACTCACTCTTTGGAACGTGATGAGACGGACTGGCCGGGCTGGGGCTAGGTCGTAAGCATGCTAACTTCACTAGAAGAAAAGAAGTGATAGAAATAGAATCAAAACACGAGTCAACATTGCAGTTGCTTTCCACTGCTGGAGAAAGCTCTTGGTGAGTAAAGAAATAAAGTTTGATGCTGAACTCTTTGATGCTCTTCTAGACTGGTAAGTAAAACGCTATTAATGCTAACATTGGCTATGTAGCAATAGCAAAAAACTTACAAAGAGCTCCTTTAAGTATGAAAGAGATTATAACTGCTAATCGTGAAAGCTGAGGCTTAGCAGACCTTCAAACTTGACACTCTCTCTCCTTAAGGACCTGATCATGATTTCCTTTGATTTATTTATAATAATTTAATTATTATTGTTTTTTGTGGGTATGGGGTTCGTTCAGCCTCTATTTTAAATACATGAATAAAATATGTATTTTTGTATTTTTATAGGAAAACATAAATAAGGTCCATCCCAGTCTTACTTTACGTGTGTGCATGACCATACACAGTGTCTATTGTCTGTATTGCCTTTAATTGTATTTCACTAACATTAACATGTGCAGGCTGTGAAAATGAATTTCAGTTGAAAGCTTATTAGTGGTTCCTAAGTGAAGAATTTATTTATTTTTTTATTGACTATTATTTCCAAGACCAAATATTAACTTTCACACTCAATATTAAGGGGGGGTTACACACCATGTGCTGCCATCCAGTTTTTAGTGGTGCTATCCTTAATATTATATATTAAAATATTATTTATTACAGTTTCAGATATGGTGACCATGTGATTTTTTTCATTGAAAGTGCACAACTTTACTTGCCATTATATCCCCAGAATCTTGGCATGTTGCCTGATAATTATTTTTTTTTATCTTGGTGTCCACCATAGTTGGATGTTTGATGTGACCTGAGGAACACCAGTAAGCTTGTTGCAGTGTTATAATTAAGATAGTTGCCTTTTGTGTGTTTGCACCTGATATGCTTTAATGATTTATTGCCCATATCATTAAACACATCAGGAGGGGCTACTTGATATCAGAGCCTAGAGACTTCTGTAACAAAATAATATACTTCATATAGCATGTACAAGAGGACACTGAAATGACAGTTTCAAAAATAAAAAAAGGAATATATAGGGGAAATGCCCTTAGTGAGCTGATTGAGGTACAAGTGGGAAAGGGGGAAACAGGGTAATCATGAAATATATTCTTCCTGATGGAGCTTTTGCTAAACTTCATATAGATCTAAATATAAGACAACCTTGATGTCACAGTATGATAACCAGCTATTGGCAACACCTGCTTTTGGAGTTGGAAAAAATAACCCAGACTCAGACTGTCAGAGTTAGAGAAAAGGAGATAGAATGTGTAATTTATTGAATTTAATTAATCTATTTGAATGATCGCTCTTATGTCTACACTGTAAATATAAGACAACCCCAATTTTTCTACTGTAATTTTCTGAAGAACAAAACAAAAGCAGTCTTACATCTGGTCCAGTGTGGCAAATCTGTCATTGTTTCATCTAGTCACTTCTAATCTAACATTTGACTGTGAAAATTCATTAAAAAAAATAAAATCCTAACTCAAGGTCCACTTACCAGCTTTTTCCCTTTTGTTGCTGGACCATGGGTACCTCTACCAAGAATGATTAAGTCACAAAGTCAGTAATTACCACAAACCATTCAACACCTTAAGAACTATCACATGACATCACATATGACAGTTGTGGGAACTGCTATATCAGGACCCTGGACAAAAGACTGAACAAACACCAGAACCAGTCAACATCAGCTATCTGTAAGCACCAGTCCAAAACTGCTCACAGCACCAGACTGGGGAGAGGTCAAAAGTCATTGACCAGGAATCAGAGGATAAAGATCAAGGAGGACATTGACACCTGACACTAGAGACCATCTTTGATTAAAGACAGGAGTTACCATCTCTGCCCCTATACAACCAACAACTCCATCTGCTGAGGAAGTCTGTATGATGTTGTTAAAAGCTTAAAAATCTCTAAGTGAACCTCTAAACCAACACATAGAGTAAAAGAAAAAAAATGTTCAAATGATCAGAATCCAATGAAAAGCATGTGTATTGTCTTAATATATGTCCGTGGATGTGACACAGTCATGTGAATGCATTTATCTGAGCATTTACAACTTATTAACATGCCAAGGGTGCACTTCATGGTGAATATTAGAGTAGTCATCAGCGATAATGAATTCTCAGATGGATGGAGACCTGTCAGTGATGACATTCACTCCCACTTCCATGTAAAGCAAATGGTTAAGCAGTCTAAGTCCATGGCAATGGAGCAGGATGCCTCTTTTATCTTGAAGATGAAAATGGCATAGCAGATACTGCACATCCACATGCACCATTCAGCCACAATAAAACCGGAAACTGGTTTTAATGTTGTGGCTGATCGATGTAATGTCCATCAATTATGCATGAACTCTAGTGTTCAGACAGCAGATGACGTTGTCATAGTCTGACAGAGCACTGAAAATCACCTTAACCATCTCCTTTGTCGTTTCATGTGGATATGCATAACACACAGTAATAATAAAGTCACGTTGAGTTCATCATCAGACATCATGTCAGGAGAAGGACTGTAATAACATAGAGAAACATATCACTTACCGCTGCTGTATGTAGCAACTCATAGCAATCCTTCTATGTTGAATACTATAGCAGGACCATATAGAGAGTTTTTTTTTTTGGGCTTTATCTCACTTCTCACATCCTGAAACCTGGTGCAAAAGGCCATGAATATTTCACCTCATTTTATTTTAAGCTCTCCTGCTCTCCGGGATCCTAAAGACAAAGCACCTACATTTTGTAGCTCATTTGAGGACTTTCACAGCCTGTAAAATAGCCTTTCTCGCACTGTTTCTGAGGCAATTTCATGGCCTGTTGATCCTATTTTAGGTCAATTTCACTTCAATGATGGTACAAATTCTCTAATCTGCTGCTGCCCATTATGAGTGTTCAAATATGAAAGCAAATATCTTGACTATTCTCACAATAATATATATAGTTTTTAAATTTATCAATCCACATAAGCGTAACACACACCCTGAATTTTTTTTTTATCTCCAGATGGCTGTCGCTCTACTAGCATTAGAAAAAGCAAGCACAAGACAAAAGTGCATAAATATGAATAAAGGCTAGCTGTCAGCGTCTTAATGAGATTAGAGAGTAATGGGCTGCAACATGATTGTTTTTCACTCTTTGACATGTAGCATGTGGACAACTTAATAATCCAACTGTATCTATTAGATCCTGCTGCTCCCAACTACTGGTGATCCATGGGAAATATAATGACTTCCGAGTGGTCTACTGATTTATTGAAGGGTCTAATGCTATAGTCTCACAGAACATGTGGTGCTATAGCATGTCATTAATTTTGATGAGCTTGCATTAGCTTCTGAAACAAAAACAAAAAAATGAAATGTGGAGGGTTTTTTTGTTTTTTTTGTTTTTTTGCCTGGCAAGACATCAGTAAGCTGACTTCAGTCTATACTGTACTACACCAAGTGCTTCTTAGCAACTACTGGCCAGACAATGAAATTTATAGTCCGCATAGCATGATTCCTAATAATTTTGGTGATCTCTTGACCTTTAGTCTAATGCTACTCCCAGGTCAACTTTCCTCCATGACAACATAACTCAAACTAGTAGCCAGAACTTCATGAAATTTGCTATGGTCTCCAGAGGATTAATCTTTTTACTTTTGGGTACTTCATTCCCTTTCCACATCCATATATGTATTCATTTTGGTCATCATACAATAAATAACCTTTCCTCTATGTCACGCCAAGTTATTAACTTTGTACATGTACTGTATGTACAGCAAATGGTCAAATTCAGCAAGTCCTTTAGTTTGTCCCTACCCTCTCATATGACCCATAGGAGCGTCTCCTGAAATGGTGCCCCCACGGAAGCAGGCATACTGAGCTTTCGTCATCATTGTTACATTAATAAACATGCGGATCAGCTTACAGAACGGTCATGGTTTGGTTAGATTTAGGCATAAAAACTACTTTGTTAGGTTTGTGAAAATATTATGATCTTTGCTGTCATAGTTACAATATAAATAAGAGGTTGAAGTTGTGGAATAATCATGGTGTAAAGAAACGACAACAACTATTGGTTTCAAACAACAGTCTCCTGTGTCGAATTCTTGTTTTCTGGACACATATATCCACCCCAACCTCCTCAACCTCCTAATGTGGACTTTGTCGCTCTTTATACAACATAACCTGACTTCCTCTGTTGCTCTCATCATAATTACTACAGTAGATAGAAGTCGCCTAACAATAAAACGCAACTATTGGCCGTAAAAAGCTGCTGACAAAGACAACCTATTCGCTTGTTTTTTTACTAGTGTAGTGTTGTCCGGGAACGATTTGCTAAAAAAAATGAATCTTTTGGGTGAACAAGCTGAAATTGATCTTTTCCTGAAACAATCTGTTCATTTCTCCGTTCGGTTGAGCTCTCAGTCAGTTGTGAGCGAACGCGCAGGGATACACTCACTCACTGAGTGAGTGATTCAAGTAATTGATTTGTTTGCAAATATGCACTCCCTCTGCAAGTGAATATGATTTTTTCGCAGGGAGAGAGTGTATCCCTGCAATCGTGAATAGTTTGTGAATGAATCAATGACTTAAAAAAACTCACTGAGTTAGTGATTCAAGTCATTTCATTTGCAGGAGGAATGTGGTGTGTGGTCTAAGTAGGTACTTTACTGATCCTGGAGTGAAACTACTTTTTGCCACAGCAACAACACATGTAAAGTGCGACACAACACGTCACAAGTAGCATATAGATACAAGTAGCCTTAAAACAATATATGAGTGAGTGACAAATGGCAGAACAAATAAGTTAGTGGCAGTACAAAATATATATAGATTTGAACAAAATTATCAATAGCATTATAAGATGCTAATCACAGCAATAAATATGAATGAAATGTAACTATACATGTCAGGAGAATATAGTGTATGTGTGGCAACAAATATATGAATGGCAGAACACAATATGAAATACAAAATTTCAAAATTTTTGAAACATTTACTATGTGGGCTGCTTGATCAAGTAGCCTACTGAGCTGAACTGAATATGATTTCATATTAGGCAGCTCTGGGTGAAGACTGTCTCAGATCCTCTCACTGCAAGGGAACAGTGCATGTTCAGTGAATCGTTCACTAAACCTACTATGATGGAATAGTGCATTATCAGTGATTCATTCACCGTACATTCTGCACAGTGAACGTGAGTCCTGAGTGAAGGACAGTGGCTCAAAGTGTAGATCAGTTAAAAACACTTAAAAGTCATTAAAACCAGCATGCATTTCCAATATTTAGTGAGAAAACCTTTGAAATAATAATTATAAACAGGTGTTTATCAAAGCGACAGCACGTCCGGTTCCAGAAGCCGCCGGGGATCAGTGAGCGGCAATATGCAATTGAGCTCCGGTCAAGCACTGAACGATTCGGTGAACAAATCTTTTGAACAAATCTTTTTATTGAACTGATTCTAGTGATTTAGGACACCAAAAAGAACTGCTTTGAACATCGCTATTTTTTACAGGACAGTCTTGTCAGATTGTAATGTAATTTATTTCTTCTTGAGCTGGAGTACTCTTTCAAAACTGTAGCTGATCCACAATGCATCAGTTCGGATCTTAACCATCACAAGAAAGGACAACCACATCAGCCTTATCTTAACCTTCCTTCACTGGCTACTGGTTAATTTCAGAATCAATTTCAATCAATCAAGTTTTACTAATTATATTCAAGGCTAAAATAGGTCATGCCCCAAACTACATCTGAGGTTCTCTTGCAAGGTTTTCCTCGATGTTCCTAGATCCTGAAAAGTAACTAGAGGTGACAGAGCCTTCACAGCCAAGGCTCCTTGACTTTGGAATGCGTTATTAGAGGAACTCATGCTTGCTACCTCACTGTTAATTTTCAAGTCTCTTCATAAGACATACACTAACTAAGCATTTTATTAGGAACACCTGTACACCTGCTCATTCATTCAATTATCAGCCATCATGTTGCAGCAGTGCAATGCGAAAACCGTGCAAGTATAGGTCAGGTGCTTCAGTTAATCTTCAAATCAAACATTGGAATGGGGAAAAATGTGATCTCAGTGACTTTGACCATGGCATAATTGGTTTGCGCCAGACGGGCTGGTTTGAACAATTCTAAAACTGCTGGTCTGCTGTTATTTTCACGCACAACAGTCTCTAGAGTTTACTCAGAATGGTGTGAAAAACAAAAACCATCCAGTGAGTAGCACTTTTGTGGAAAGAAACGAATTGTTGATGAGAGAGGTCAGAGAATTATTGCCAGACTGGTTGGATCTGACAGAAAGGCTATGGTGACTTTGATAACCACTCTTTACAACTGTGGTGAGCAGAAAAGCATCTCAGAATGCATAGCTAATAAAACCTTAAGGCGGATGGGGTACAACAGCAGAGACCATATGGTTCCAGGAAAAGAATTCTGAGCCTGTAGTGGGAATGGGCTCACCGAAACTGGAATGTTGAAAACTGGAAAAATGTAGCCTGGTCTGAAGAATCTGGATTTCTTCTAGGGCACACAGGTGGTAGGGTCAGAATTTGGCAGCAATAGTATGAAGCCATGGAGCCAACCTGCCTTGTTTGAACAAGTATTGGTGTAATGGTTTGGGAAATGATTCCTTGGCACACTTTGGGCCCCAAATACCACTCAGTCATCGTTTGAATGCCATAGCCTATCTGAGTATTGTTGCTGACCATGTGCATCCTTCTATGGCCACAATTTACCCATTTTCTAATGGCTACTTCCAGAATGATAAACCACCATGTCATGAGGTAAAGGTTGTCTGAAACTGGTTTCAGGAACATGATAATGAGTTTTTTTTAACTCTAGAGGCCTCCCGAGTCACCAGATTTGAATACAATTGAACAACTTTGGGATGTGGTAGAGTGGGAGACAAATCCGCAGAAATTATGTGATGCAATCATAGTCAACATGGACCAGTATCTCAAAGGAATTTTTCCAACACCTTGTGGAATCCATGCCATGAAAGCAAAGGGAGGCCCTACCCAGTATTGGAATGGAGCTCTTAATAAAGTGCTCAGTGAGTTTATCTCTAGCAACAAGAATTTCCATGTTTGCAACCTGAAGCCTGCTTTTAGCCCTTGTTTTTTAAGATTTTTAAAAAAATTATTTTATGATATCATTGTTTCTTCATTAGTTTTACATTTTTCTGAAGGGACCTCATCAGTATGTCAATGTGACGTCAGTAATGTCGTTTCTCAGTATCAGAAGTAGTAAAATGACTTTGTTATTGCACAAGAAAGTCCTTTACAGAGGAGCAGAGGGGTAGATACAGAGTATAAAAAGTGTGTGCCTCCTGTCTTGTGCCAACAGTCAATAGTGGTTTCTTTTAACCATGATCATGATATTTCCATAACCTTAACTAAGCAGCTGTAGTGCCCCAACTTAACCAAACCAAACCTTGACGATTTAGGATCTGGTAGCCTTTGCTATAGTGCATCACATAGTCCATCACACTGAAATTGCCAATTCCACCCAAGAGATTTTGTAACAGGTCAATTGTCTTGGTATTAGATGAGCATATTCATGTTCCACAGAGGAAAAGCCAATTTAAATTTGGTGAAGCAGTTTCATCCAAGGATAAAGCTGAACATTTTCAGCCTCAGTATTGCAGGGTTCTATAAATAAAACCAAATCATTAGAAGGTTGTTGGTTTGGTCCAAAGCTATTATATCATAGACAATGATGTAGGTATAATGAAAACTGCAGACTCTAGAGGTCACTCGTGGGCCTTACTAGATGTTTTTACCAATATACAACTAACTGGCAGAGTCCCTCCATAGTCCATTGTCATTTGAAAAATGTTCTCAGCAAATGATCCATGTTGACTGATCTTGTTCTACATCCATTATAAAAAAAAATAAAGTTAGCAGCTCTGCTTACCTGTTGATCACCTGGGCCCAGAGCACATTAAAGGCTGTAATTCCTGGATAAAAACGATAAGAAAAATATATTTGCTGTGCCATCAATCAATCAGTCCTCAATTAAATAGCATTTCATGATCGACTGATTAATGTGAAATAATGAGGAAGGTTGCACGCTGCTGCGTGTAAAATGACAAACGTTGGGCTCGGGAAGGGCACTGCGGCTATCATGGACTAATCATAATGGACTAATCCATTAACAAGAATTCAGCAGCAGGGGTTCATTAACTGAGGTAGACATGTGCAGGCTCAACTTTTATCTCTCTGCTCAAGTCTCTTCAGAGAGACACATTACTCCTCTGTTGTGCTGCAGGAGTGCCAGCAGAGAATCTGTGTGTTTCTTCGTGCGCTCAGTGATGTGTGTTTGTGTACATGTGTATGTAGTATACTCAAATGGTAAGTTTTGAAAGAATTACCAGATGGCTGTGTTCTGAGGGGGAGATTGCCAAGGTTAATGATAATGAAAAATTAAAGGATTGATGTGTAATTAGACTGATGGATGGAGTCACTGGGAGCGCAAATATGCAAGAGTGTGTGTGTGCTCATACATACACATGCGCGCACAGAGGCACGAACTGCACCATTATGGAGCACAATTCCCTCAGGTCTATTATACTCAGCTCATCTTCAGACATGCAACGTGAGTTTAATGTGATGGAGGACACAGCTTAAATGCCATGCCATCATCATATGAAATAGGTTCTCATCTGAGTGCGCATGTGCATACACACGTGCAAACACTTTTAAATGACATATCAGCTCCTTTGAGCTTGTCGTGTCACATATTAATCACGTGTCTCACCTCTATTAAAGGGCATTGTATAGATCACTGGTACTTATCTATTGGAGTGTAGACTCTGGTCTCAGATGTTATTATTTCAGATCTCAGAAATCCATACCCACACAGTATAAATTTATCATTTATTTTGAAAAAAATCCAGAAGACTTACTGTTGGAGATAGAAAGCCTAACAACATCGCGAAGCCCTGGTGAGTGAAGCCATTTTTGTCTTTTCCCGTCTCACCCACACAGCCACCTCCAACCAAAAGACTTTCCTCCTCTGTCTTTATCTCGCTGTAACGTTCTCTTTGCTTTCACCTCTAAATGAAGCACTTTGTACTTGGATAAGGGCCTACCCTAGATACCCCAAATGTAATTGGCTCCCCTCTGACTAAACCTTTAACGTCTTATTGGAAAGAATGAGCCACATATTATATACAGCCATGCACTCATACTTTAGGCTTTATTCTCCATCAGCAGAAATTAAAGACTGAATGTTTGGATATGTTTGTCTGTCAGTGTTGCTGTCTGTCATGCAAATTTTTTTCATTTGTGTTGGAACCCATCTGTTTTTTTCTTTATAGTCAGTGCCTGCTTACCGACCTACTTACAACTCTTTTTCTTTTCGTTTTTTCTCTCTCTGATTAATTCATTTTTTTAGTATAATAGAAACTACTAAAATGAAAAAAATATTCCGGAATCCTACAATCTATGGCATTCTGCTCTCAATCTTAAATTGTTTCTTTAAACAGATTACTATTAATGACACTATTTATGTAAAAACTACAGTGCCTAGTGGAAGACAAACATTTCATTATAATCTGGCATATTTAAAATTACAAATTTATTGATTCTCCTGTGTTTGTTTAATTTAATACTATAATGTGAAAGAAATTGTTATATTAAGCAATAAGCATTTATTTGTGTTTTTCCTTTCAACACAACTTTTTGATAATTCTTTGGTTCCAAAATGACTGCCAAGAACTGCACAGAGTGGCTCACTGTATAAGCAAACCAAGAATTCCCAAACTATTTGTAAAGAAAAGGTGATCATGCTATAAAACATAAAATAGAACTCCTTAACATGGAAGAAAAGCTGCATGTCATGATCCATCCTACGTAACTTAACCTAAACATTCTGATCTGTCTAAATTATGCTCTCAGTCTGTACATAATGACTTTTGTCTCAGAGTTGACAAAAGGTATAGTATTCAGCACTCACTGCCTCACTTATAAAATGGGACCCACTATATCGACACCCAATGCAACTCATTTAACACAACTTATGGTGAGTCAGCCACCAAAGTTGGACTTTAAGCTGGGTGACTGAAAAGAATGATAAACTCCCAGACATGGAGAAAGAAACGCCTAAAAATCTAAATATTGTAATTCAATATTTTGGGTCACAATTCATTTTGACTCCAAAGCCAACGGCAAACACCCAAGATAAGAGACATGACTGTGAGGCTGTAATTAGGCACTTTCATGAGTTTAGCTAAATACTAAAATCCGCCTGCTAGCATTCTCACAATAACAATGAAAATGCTACCATGTTTGTGTTTAGCAGGTATAATGTTTAACATCTTAGATTAGCATGTTAGCATACTAACATTTGGTAACTTGTACTAGACACAGTACTACTACACTACTTTGTACTGTACTTGTACTAGGTATGTAATTAGTTCTGCAGGTATTTGTGAGAGGTCATGGGATCACCAAGTTTGTAAAATTCATCTGCTGGGGACTATGAATGTCTGTGCCAAATTTAATGCAATCCATCCGATAGTTGTGTAATTGTTTAATAAATAAAAAATGTAATTAGAATTCATTTTCTGGGGAATGTTATTATATGTAGCAAAGTCCATAGCAATCTATCTAAAAATTTTCAGTATATTTCGTCAGAAATTTAAGCCTCATGATGGTGCTGGAAGAAAAGTCAAGGCATCTCCAAAGTCAGTAGCATTCATCTTCTTGGGACCAAAGTGGTGGAACAGCCGACCATCAGACAGACAGACCAACGAATAGACACAGAGACATGAAAAAGCAGGTTGAAATGAATTTCAGTTCTAATCAATGAGCATTTATACAGTGACTTATAAAGGGCTGTAAGGAGAAATTAAAGCACCTGACTGGAAATAACACCAACCATCATCAACACCAACACCAACCACCATCTCCTGGGTCAGGTAAGAAAATAACATAATGGAGAACTGTTCCAAGAAGAATGCATTTGGCCAGACCACTGTGAGTGAGTAAACAAATTTGCTGTGCCTGATGTCTTTAAAATACCAGCGTTGACACTACTACAGAGTTATGAATTCCCCAGCAAAGCTACAGGCACAGGAGAAAGAGGTATAGGGACACCATCAAGGTAAGATGCTTAAAAAACAGCTTCGTTGCTTCGTTTTGATTATGTATGCACATGGTTTTCTAGAAGAATCTGAGGGTAATATTATCATGTGAAAATGAAGAAAAAGGGTGAGAGACAGAATCTAAGAATAGAATATAGTTTGGTTATGTTGTTAGGCATTTTCACTGATTGAAAGTGGTTTGTAAAATGCTCATCAATAGCTCACTAATGACTTTTGTGTGATCAATCACTTTGTAAAGTCTGATATGAGAGTTATAAACTAAATCTTTGATCTTTATTTGAAGTTCAATAAAAATGAGTGAGATATCACTGCCAATACTGGTTTACAGGTAAATGTGATGAATCAATAACAAGACGGGCACTATAAATAGCCACAGTCACGTATAATGGCTGTGCTTAATGGCTTGATTTTATTTTAAATGAGAGCAAATGGCTGCTATAATCTTATAACTGCCATGTTCTTTCCGTCTGCTTTTCTGCCTGGACTCTTTGTTATTATTTCCTGTTTTATTTTGAAATTGCTTTCCTTATGTGTCTGTAGTGTTTTTACTTCCTGCCTTTGTGTTCTTTCCCGCCATTTTTCTATGTCACCTGTTTCCATTAGTCAGTTAGTCTTCTGTGTATATGTAGCCTTGTCTTTCCCCCTTATGGTTGCCAGAATTTTAGGTTATAGTTACTGAGTGCTTTTTGCCCTCATTCTTCACGTTTCACCTCTCTTACCTGGACTTTGACCTTTTTGTCTGTTTTCCGCCATGGTTTCAGATCTTGTTCTCTTTCCCAGAGCTTTGAGGTGACACTGATCATATCCAATCTGAATGTCAAAAAGCCTTCAATGGGCTGTGCTAGAAAAGTGACCCACCTTCATTATATTTGTAAAGTATAAAGACCAAGGGTAACCTCTCTTGGCCAACCTATATAATTCCGTTTGATGATATAAAACTACAAAGGCGACCTCTTGTGACTGACTTGATTAAATGAGTTTGAGGAGTACACATTTGAATGTTGATACAGAAATGAAAGTGGGAACAATAGATGGGAGCCTCTTGTGACTAATCCTCACTTAATTGAATTAGTGCTGTGAACTTTGTAAAAATTCAAACCTGTTATACTGAAGCTATTGTGTTAGCACCGACACATACTGTTGAATTAATCCTATACTAACACCACATTTAGACTACATAATCCAATTCTGAAAGTGTCAACACTAGTTGAATTTAGGATCCTATATTACGCTCTTATGTGTCCTCACACTTTCTTTGTCACTTAAAGTCAATTTGTTTCTCCCTCTTTAAGTTTTCTCCTCTCTCGCCCTAGTACTTGAACATTAATAGGCAAATTATCCCAAGTTCACTGTAAGGCTTGCTAATTTTATTTTTTTTCTGATTCTCTTTTTCAATGTGACGGCTCCTTGATGCCTGTGTTCCTCAGTCTGCACTGCTCTAAGTCTTGACACTATAGTGTGGACCCTTAAATTGGATATTCCAAATTTGGGGGTTACTATACCTGGAGCTGGTTACTTTTGAGTTCTACCCATGTTCCAATTTTGAGTTACTTAGAGTTACTCATTGCTGGGGATTGCGGATTGTGAGATAAGGCATTACAGGACTGCACGTCTGAGACTGTAGTTTCAGAACTGGCTTCTTTTTGGTGGCTATCACAGTGAGATAATAATCTCCTGTAATTAGTGAGAGATCAGGCCACGCACCTGTTAAGTGATTTAACTTCATTAAACAACAAGCAACTCAGATTGTTGCATACATAGAACCCCTCCTATTCTAACATTAATAAACAAATCAAAATAAAATACAGGCAGCGTATACAGGTTTTCTACAGTATTTACAGAACAGCTTGAAAATCATACACGTTTATTAGAGTGCTCTGAGAGATTAATACACTGTTTTTTCTTTTTCCTGATTTATATACAAAAAGTTGAACTCATTAACCAAACTGCATATACGCCTAATTATACTGAATCAAACATGGCAACCTCAGTCACTTCTGAACCCTCAAATCCAGGAGACCCCTTTCAAAAAATGGAGTCAGTGTTGTTTGACATAACTGGAGAGTTTATACCTGGCTATCTAACTCAAATACAAAGTACTGACCCTTCTAAACTAAATGTAATACGGTAAGAGCATGTTGCTAATGCTCTGACCATACAGATGAAAAACAAGACACTAGCCAAATTTTAGGAAACATGGCCATTGTGATGTCTCCACAACTCAGGCACATATACAAATTGTTAGAGCAAACAACAGATAAACTGAAATCAGCAAGAAGCGCCGTGACTAAAGGGGAGAAAACAGAAGCCTTCAACAACAACTTGAACAGGCTAATGAGTCTTTAGCTCAAGCAGAAGTGCACATTGCGTAGTTAACAGCTCAACTAAATGCATCAGATATGGATGATAGTGAAGCATCAGAAGATGAAGATAAGCTAAGTTAAAAAGAGAGTGAAAAGCTAGAACAATCCCTCCTAAAACGTGAGCAGGAGCTAGCTGTAACAAAAGATCAACTTGAAGAGGTGAACAAAAACCACAATGTGGCTGATGAAAAACTTAGGCAAAACAGAGGAGGAAATAAAGAATTGAAAGCTCAGATCAAAGTCAATGCTAAACATGGAGAAGCTAATCAAAAGCATATAAAACATACAGTATGCACCAGCAACTAGCCGAAGCCAGGGAAATAGTTATGGAGTCCCATGTGCAACATGAAATCAATGAAAAAGAACTGGCAGAAGTTTAAAGAGAACACCAACATTCTCTCGATTTAGGATGAAATCAACAAATGCATTTTTTATAAAACTATCCACAGAGAAAGTAAATATACTCAACCCCTAGGGGCACTCAAGGAGGTATTTCTCCTCACACCCCACTCTGCTGCTTCCCACCTCTGGGCCTGTAGGACTCCACTTGACCAGATAGGGTGACTCCCCCTCAGGGACCTTATCTGCCTTCAGGTACCTATTTGTCACAGGGTCCCTCTAATATAAAACTAGATAAGATTGCTTGCAACTGACACGTTTCAAACCTAATCCTAGTGGCTCTCCCGACATTAGCACCTATCTGAGAGACATTGACTTCTGTTTGCAGACATTTCCAAATGCTATGGTGGATGACAGAATCTACCTAATCAAGCTGGCTTTTGGTCGTGACATCAGCAGCTTCATTAAATGACAGCCTAACTATATCAGAGCAGACTATGAGCTGCTCTGCCAGGCATTGAGGGATATATCAATTATATATGAATTATATATCACAGACAAGTTTAACTGCTGCTCTGGCAATCAAACAAGGCCGACAAGAACCTCCTCAACAATACTACCACCATCTTTGTCAAGGCTACTTTGATTCCAGAAATGAGCCAGGGATGGAGGAAGATTTGTACTTCAGATATCATCATCGAGATTTTGCAGCATACCCACACACCTTAACCAATCGACAACTACATTGACTAGCCTTAAAGGGATTTGCAATTTGCATTTGTCCCTTACTACAGTCTAGATCACCATCCATGGTCCCATTTGCGCTTTAAAGTCTCCCTGTTTTGATTTACCCTCCAAACTGGCTCTAAATTTGCGTGATTCAACAGATCACGGAATACAATCCCATTAGGTCCAAACTTGTGTACTGTAGCTGGCATGCAAGCTACACACTCAAGTAAGCATGTACACTCTCCTCATCAGGATTACTTGGTTGCTCACACTTCTGATCCTTGGCCCTGTACCTGCCATGCAAGTCATACATGCCCAACCAAAAGCTATGGATAAGTGTACCAGAGAAGGTTATTCACCCATAAAAGATTTAGAGCTGTACCACTTGTAACCAGGCCATTGATTTGGCCATTGTGGAATAATTATGGCCTGTACTTTCATAGAGCTTGTATATTGCTAGTAAAGTAACTCTAAAGTAACACAGTATTTATCTAAGTTAGATTACAACCCTGTATTTAACCTCAGGCTAGATTAACTATCTCTGTCCTTGTCATCTGTAATAATCAAAGAGAGACAAAAAATTTAATAATAGAAGCTGTTTTTATTTGCATGTTCTCTGCTGCTTACAGCTGTCCTCACCTCAATGGCCCAAAGCTTCCTGGACTGCGACCATCGGAGTGACTGTGGTATATAAGTGAGGACACCCCTCCTTTTCACCACAAATACCATTAGGAGATAAACAGTTGGTTTTGATTAAAGTTTTGCAGGCTTTCTGGACCCATCAAGTGGCCTTCTCACCTTCTGATGCTCAGGACTTTCCAAATGAACTTCTCATCTTATAATAAAAGTGTTTGAATTAACTTTGGCCCGAAGATGGACCCACCTTTCTCCAACCCAAAAGAGGCTGATGTCCCGAGATGATAACAAAATTAAGAAGGGACGTGAACTCTCTTTACAATTTGTTGGGATTAACCTGGCTGTGAATTTCATGAGCAGGACAAGACCAGATACAGTGCCATGGAACAGAGATTTTTAACAAACTGGAAAATATTTTACAAAGGAAAATTGTCACTAATTAAACACACATTGATCTGATATTCTCTCTTTCTCTCTCCCTCTCTCTCTCCCTCTCTTTTTAAGATCCTTAAAATACCCTTTCATAAATTTTAAAATGCATGCCTAAATGACATACAGTACACTTTTATTTTCTTCTTGCTTAAGCGTATATTAGAATCATCATGAATATAACTATTCATCTGTTTAGTAATCCAGTTAATATTAGTTAGCAAATGTTTTTTTATGAAACTTAGTCCAACACGTTTGGAAGAAGTAAAATAACCAAGTTATGAAATTGGTTTACCGTGTGACCATACTGCCACCTAGTGACCATGGATAGATATGTCTCTGTAGCCTTTTATAATCCTTTAAATTTATACTTTAACTAGGCTGTAGAATGTATTGCATTGTTAATCAAACTAGTTGTGTATAACTCCTTTTCATTTATTAGTAGTTGTGGAAATCATCTTGATAGTTAACTCATCCTGTATATCATTCTGAATAATCCTTTGATATCTTTTTCTTAATATTATATGCAATATTAATGTAATGTAATCTATATAATACACTGTTACATTCAATCTATGTTATGATAAGTGAAGTGTGGGGTCTTTGCGGGTAAAACCTAATCTTCTCATAGTAAAGAAAAACTTCAAAATCAGGTCCTCCTCTCCCCATCTCTTGAAACACAGGAGTGGACGCCCTTCGAAGGAAAGTTACAGTTCAGGGGCGAAAAGCCAGCTCTCTGCCCAGAATACACAACTGATAAAAAAAGCCCTGCCTGTTGTTCGCTCTCCTACTCTTTTCTTTTGTTTGCTTTCTTTTCTATATGTACTCTTTGGCACTTTTTGCACTTTGACAGCTTTGGTACTGTTACTCTTTTCCCCTTTGCAGTTCTGCCTTCGTTTTACTTTACTTTTGGCTCATCTTTGGTTTTTCCTGTTTGTCCTACAAGATTTCCTTGTAACTGATCACCAAGCCTCTTCTCCAGTCTTATTTTACGTCATCTAGACTAGAAATTTTTATTTATTTTTTTTTACTTCAGTAAGTCTCACTTTGATAGTACTTTGGAAGTTTTGTTGTTTTGCCAATAGGATTACTTTCAAGAATATTTAACAAAACTAGTATAGGAAAATTAATTGCAGCAGAGTCTGTCCAACTACAACCGCAATGGACCAAGAAACCAGCAGAAAGGCCACATCATCTGCCAACTTCTGCCTGCTTGCGAGAGCCCTCCTCAGCATTAAAATCTGTTCATCCACTGGAGTGAGGCCATCAGCTAAGCAGCCCTGCTATTAGACCCAGTGTTTTGTAACTGCTGAGTCCCAGGGTGTGCCATCTCAGCAGGGAGCTGCAAATGAAGTCAGCACCACTTCTGATCCAACTGAAAGGGGCCAGCTGCAATGTAGGCTAAACTTTACTTCTGCTTTCTGTGATAACAGTTGATGTCAGATAGTGCTTTGCATTTAAATTTTAAGTCCAAGAGATGTAAACTGTCTCTGAATTCCAGATTTCATTTCACTGTTGCCAAAACACGTGACCAGTTCATTTTTTCATTCAAATATCAACTTCATTCATCTGTTGGATTCCAACCCCTTGTCATATGCTCATTATTAATACCTCATTTATTCTGTCACTTATACATATTTAGCTATAGCTGTCGTCGTCTTTTGCATTCTATCGAAGCAGAAACAAAGATCCCTAAATTAAGAATTTACTACTTCTGATAATAAGACTGATTAATGTGGTTTAACTCAAAGTGTAGTATATCTACCACACTGGAAACATGCTAGTCCTGGTTAGTCACAATCACGGACACAATAGTTGTCAGTTAGCAAGATTATTGTCTTGATTATTAACACAGCAATAAGTTAACACAGTTTATTCAAGAGCAATATTTGTATCACTGACTCCTTTAGGGTCTTTAGCAGGAACCACAAAAAGTGAAAGACAAGGTAAAACTACTATTAATCCTTTGAGTAGATATGGCAGTTTGTGCTCCTTTGGATGGACAAATCTTGGTGAGACACAAATATGACAAAAACTTTTTGAGGGTATCAATATCCATCAGTTAAATCAACATACAGTACATTTTGTAAATGTAGCACATGTAGCTTGTGCACATGTATGTCCCCAGTTGTACAAGTCTTGTTAAATGGTAACATGAAAGTAGACACTGTATTCTATGAGTCCCTATTTCTTTATTTATAAAATCTGCATTTTGTAATTGTTATATTACTTCCCTTGGAAATTACTGTTGATGTAACAGTTCACTGCGGTAGGAGAATGAATAACTCTTTTAAAGCCAGTAACCATAGTGCTCTGCCTTGAGGCTAAAATTTCATTAACATGTAAATCTGAAGCTGCTCCACAGAAAATTAATTACTCTATTATATTCTACCAAACCAAATATTTTACTTTTTTACCAAAATGCTTTTTATTGTACAGTAGTTCTAACAGTTCCAAACCAGAAAAATGTCACTCTACACCCTGCGGACACCTCTTGAGCTCTTACAGCCACATTAACAAGAGAACTAAGACTCAGATAGTGCTGTTAATAAGATGAGACATCGTCTGTATGCATGGACGAAATTGCAGGAACCAGGAAGTCATATTAACTGATCAGCCAGGGTTGAGTGTTGAAAGTCTGGCCTGGGGACAATGAAAATATAACAAAAAACATACATAAAAGGCCACTTATTATATAATTAAAATAATCAGTGAGTTATTATTTAATTTTTGTATGCTCCATTTAGTGTCAAGTAGGTATTAGAAAAATGAAATATATTAAATGTTTTTTGTTCTGTTTTATTTCTCTTATTAATTCCAGGGACCAAAATAAATTACAACAGTTAAGGAACCACAGTTAAATAAATGATTTTAAAAACAAATCTTAATCTTAAAGAGCTGCACAGACTCACCCACATTTCCATGCTTTTTTCTGTTGTTTTTTTTTTATTATTTTGAACCAAGATTCGACTACCATCGGATTGTAAAGCATACACCAATTAGCCAAAAAATTAAACTGGTTTTAATGTTGTGGCTGATCAATGTGTGATACAAAGTTAGTACAGCCGCACAGAAGCAACAAAAAAAAGAGGGAGAGGGATGTCTGGACCACATTGCTTCTCTTGCTGCCACCGCAACCTGACTCCTAAGTGAAGTATAGCAAAATCCAGCATTAATCTCACTTTTAAAGTTAAAACACCATGCTCTCCTACACACACAAAAACACGCACACAGCAGTGTATGGTGTGTAACTTGATAAAGTCTTTGGCTCTTATTTCTCATTTTTTATGCTGTATCTGTGCTGTAAACTTTAAGATCTGAGATCACACTAATAAAATTAGAAAACCTGCTTATTACTGCATCGCAGCTATTTAGAAAAATCCAAATTAGGTTTGTAGAAACCAACAGAAGAGGAAAATTTAATTTGAAAATGCAACACCAAAGATGGGAACTAAAGACATTTTACAAATCTTTCACTCTGATTATAAAGAGAGGGTATGGTGTAAAAAATTTACCTGACAGTTTGGGTAAGTAAATACTATTTTAAGCAATGGCCTCCTTAAAGCTCCACTGGACATTAGAAACAGAGTAGTAGGTGTTGAAAAACAATCTTCAATGCCGAGGGACTGCAAAACAAGCAACTACACTGAAGTGTGCAAGATTCTGAAAATATTTGGGATGTGTTTGATGTAACAAGGATTTCTTGTGTGTTCTTCTTCTAATATCTTCAAATTAGTGAAAGGTGAAAGGTGAAACTCTTATTGTCTGACTGATGTCTAATTATTGTAGTTGCTGTTTGCTTCAAGTAAAGTGATTATCCTTTTAGTTAAGAAATGATAGTATTTGATCGTTGCCTGTCTCTTGATGAAACATCCAACGTAATCAAATATTGGATGTATTCTTCAAAATTAAGATAGGTTTAAAGATTTAAAAAAAAAAAAAAGAGAGACTAAAAAGTCAGGGGGTCAACAAATTTACTAAAATGAGTTCTGAATGGAACTCATATCTGTACAAAATTTCATGGAAGTCCATCCAAAAAACAACAGGAGAGGCATATATGTTAGTGTGTTAGATAAGGGACAGCATGAACATTGCAGAAATAAAGAAAGAACATAATACAGAACTGTCATAAAGCTGCATTGCTATAGGAACAAAAAGCACCATGATGTTTCTAAAACCTTATAACCTGCATACAAAACGGGCCTGATCTTCTGAATTATTATAGTCATATAGTGCATCCTCACTGCTCATATACTTTAAAACATGATAATGCATTATGAAAGCTTACAGTGATTCTTATAATTATGCATGTGCTATAATACATATATATATGGGATGAGTAGATAGATATAGCTGTACCATCTCTATCTATTTATTTCATATTCAGAAATATATCATATGAATAATGATGTTGACAACTGCGAACAACAGAGTGCTAGCTGATGTAAACATCTAGTAGTATCATATCATTAAAAGGTCTTTTTTTTTTTTTTTTTAAAGAATTTGGCACTGAGTTGTTGCTGTTGTCCCTATCAGTTCTAAGACAGTGATACACACACTGTGTTGACCAGCTATTCAGTGTCACCATCTGTCCAAGCCAATAATATGCCCTGTCTCATCTACACCGACTAGCTGAATGGTATGTGTGTGTGTGTGTATGTGTATATTTATATACATATATATATGCATACAGTGTATATAGTCGGTGTATGTATGAAAGATTGAAGAACCTTGTCTGTCAAGTGCTTGGTAAAGTAAATGTAAGAAGCACAAAGTGTCAGATTTGAGAAGAGACAGCAGGTGAGGAATGACTTCTGTGGTTTGTTAAGGCCATCAAAAGAAAAGTTTTTACATGGGGCATGACTGACACTCCTGCTGTCTTTCCACTGAGCCGTATTTCAGGTTTTGTATTTACAGGAGCATCACAACAACGCGACTGAATCACTTGACGGTTTCACAGAGTAGGAATTTATTGTCTCTTCCTCTGTTTACAAGCCCGATCCCACACGGACCTATAAAACCGCTAGTATAGGTCAAAGTCAGCAATTTTGTAAGTAAAATAGAGGTCGAGAAACTGTCAAGTTTTCTGCCAACCCACAGCTTTCCTGTTAGTCTCTGCTCCCAAGTCATACAACAAAAGTTCACTCTGCTCAGCTGATGAGCCGAAACAGTGCTACTACATGATGTACAGTACAGTATATCCCGGTGTCCAAAATGTGCAGAAGTATGACAGTGCTAGTGGCAGATTTTAGAGCTGGTCTGCCACTTGTAATTTACATGAAACATGCCCTAAATTCATGCACTCCTGAAGGTTATACCAGGCATTCATTTAGGCAAATCAATATCCTTTTATTAGTATAGTGTTCTTAAATGCTGACTGTTGCCCTGTGGGGAAAATATCAATGAGTCTCTCTCAATAATGCTTCACAGTGCTCCAGTCTGACCCCTGAAAATATTTATCAGAGGGAAACATTTCACTACACAAGCGTGACAAATGGATGTGTCAAAAGAAAATGCATCACCCAGGTAGGCTTTTAATATAATTATTAACTTTGACTTGCCCTCATTTTTCAAAGTCTAGGATTGGGAGACAGAGCCACTGGCGGTTTCCTTTAACTTTGCCCAGTAACTCATATGGGCTGTCAGATGTTTGAGTGGACAGTATTTTTATTTGAGTAAAAATGGCATCTGTTGAGCTAAGAAAGTACAGCGTTTTACCTGTCAGCATCTTAAAATGGCCATGACATTTTCCGCGATTTTCAAGCAGCTAGGATTTTTCTTACATATTAACATATAGAATTGCTTTTCTTTAGTGACTGCTGACTTCTCGGTGAGCAAGGACACAACTCTTATGCAAAATTGAAGCTTAAGTGTTGCCCTGCACCTCTAAAGCGCTTTGGATAAAAGTGTCTGCCAAATGAATAAATGTAGATGTAAATTTAAAATCAGTCAAAATTGTTCTTTTTTTCAAAGAGCCGCTGAAAATACAATTAGGCGTCCCTGTCTGTGACCAAAAATGTAGTCAAAGTGATTTTTAAATCAACTGGTATGATTGTTATTTTAATTGAAAAAAAAAATTGATGCTTTAGAAAAGCTTCTTTAAGATGCGCAGACACTGTATGGACATGGTTTTAACCTCAAACTGACAGTTTGCTAAACTCCTCCACCATAACAGCAATTGTCCAATCATAGCGTTTGCAGCCCTATACACGCCAAACCACACAATAAATACACACCAGACCATTTAGCATCTAAACTGACCAATGTTGACATTTGTACACGTTTTTAAGCTGTTCGGTGTGAGACAGCTGAATAATTAATACACTGCAAACTGTCATTAGCTTTTTCCCCATTGGACTCTGTTTGTTAGCTAAATCAGAAAGTCAAGGTGTGTACTGCTTTTAGATAGTGGGGACACATTAGCTAGAAAGCTTATGTGGGTTGCTCTGTAAAGTCCGTGACATGCTTGGTTTGATGTCAGGCATTTGTGTGGTCAAAAGTCAGTGATAGGATGTTACATGCATGTGACACACTGTGCTAATTGGGTCTAACACAGAATGCAGACAGCATCTGCCTGCATGGGATTCTGGGCCCATCACAGTTTCAATGTCCACAGGAAACATTTTGCGTGTTCTATAAACATGTCCGGAATTCAGTCGTCACTGTACTTGAATATGACAGTCTGTTGTCATTTCCAACACTCTTTGTCATCACTTATTGTAAAAGTAAATATACAGTAGCTGATCTCACAGCACAGCTGCTGTTATTAACATGTTTTTTTTTTTTTAATTTTGTCTCAGCATGTCATGTTCGTCAAATACTGAATTTATCTGGAGCTCAGCAGCTTGGTAATGATTGCTGGTCAACATAGTATTATTTTGTTAAAATTTCAAACTTCATTCTGTTGGCTGGCAACAGAAAAACACGTCTATGAGAACAACTATATTGTGAATTTCACTGCATTAAGAACAGTGACGGTGATCACAGAAAGGAGGAGACTGAATGGAAGATTGACGGGTCATCTTTCTCACTCCCTCCCTCGCTTTTCTCCTTCTATCTCTCACTAACTAAACACAAAAAAACTAAAACATTTTGCTGTGCATGTATAGACAAAGTCAGAAACAAATTATACACATCCTTAAAAATTAATCTTTAGGTCAACTGTCAATAAATAAAGACATTTATATGTTACAAGTGAATTCCACACTTCAGAGACATGAACTGCTACAGAAAAAACAGACTAGGCACACAAAGCTAACGGAGCGAGGGAAAGAGGCATGCATAAGACCCTCCAGACACGGACCTGTGAACACACACACATTGGCTAGAATGGCAGGGGATCGTCAGTCGTGAGGGAGCCAGTATGTGACGCAGCCATAATCTCTGTACATTTGCCACAAACAAGTCCTGGTCACAGTTTGATACAAGGTAGAAAAGCAAGTGAGGAGAGTGAGGATATGTATTACTCAAATGTAAAGCACCCTTAGAAAGGTTATTTTGCAAAGTGAGTTTGAGGGAAATATGTTTTTTTTAGCAGAGCTGTTGTGGTAGCTCACTAGGGTATTCTTTAATTTCATGGTTGGTTTGTAAATATAGGTTGTAGCAATAGGCACATTCCAGAATTTTGGTTTTAAACTTCTGACACTTTCATTGACAAAATGTTGAAGCAGGCTGTTTCATTGCCTGAGCTCTCAATCAATCTGTCGGTGGATATGTCTGGCAGTGGAATCTAGCACCCCTGTTTTGATTGACGAGCAACATTTCACCATGATTGTCAACTCGCCTTTCGGACAGCCTAAAATCACACAGTGGGAGGGGGCCTTTGGTCAATGTTACTGTAAGCCAGTGATAACACTTTAATGTTCACTGTTTTATGCAAATAAGATTAAAATGAAATGAGAAACAATGGCATTCTCAGCGGTATATGGAAAGAGAGGGGGCACCGTCATGAAAGCAAAATATATAAAATAAGATTAGTAAAATTTCTCCCATATGGATACTGATTTCTCTAATAAATAATTTACACATTAGATCTATATTTAGTGAAAAAAAATAGTTACTTCAGCACTAAAAACTCCTGGAAATATTCTTACAATAATATGTTGCAATTGATGATGTATTGTAGGTTTAAAAGTTGTGATTTACCTTTTATTTGTGTGTTTTCTGCTGTCTGCCTTGGTTACTTAAAGCTCAAGTTGAGATTGAGCGAGGCTGAGATATATATACACATATATATTAATGTGTATAGAGAGAGAGAGATAGAGATAGAGAGAGAGAGAGAGAGAGCGATATGTAGAGTAAAGAGATGGCCAGAGCGACAGTAATGGTAAGAGTGGGAAAGTTTCCACTCAAAAAAAGTAAGAGAGAAAAAAGCTCAGAATGTCTTCCAGCTGCATTTCAGTCAGGGCTGTAGGGGCTACTGTCAAAGCAGAAATTGGTATGTCTGCCTCCATTTGATGGATGTTTCCCTGTATGACTAGTGAATGTCAGTGCAATGTGACGGCTCCGGATATAAGCTTTGCCTCTGATTCTGAGACTGAAAATAAACCATGAAGTTGAATTCATGTTTCACATAAATGAAAAAATGTCTTATAACAAAGGATTGTATTTACATTGGAAATGTATCAATTAGTGGAGAGAGGTAATTTAAAAAGGGGGCATACACTGGAATATGCTTGATTCTAGATTAATGACCTGCCTTATTCTTTCACTATTTTCAACACTATTTTCTAAACACTGTACATCTCCAAAGAAAAACTGGGACCACTAGCTTTATATATCCCACAATATGTATTGAAACAAATTCATAACGAGTACTTATTCATTCACACTCAGGACATTTCGTGGATGATCTTCAGTGACATCAGTATTCACAATGCAGACATTTGTTGGTAATTACATAGTGTCAGTAATTAAATGACAATAAGTGCAAGAGGGATGGCTGCAGAGAGAAGGCTAAACGAATGAAGCTTCTGCTAGTTCTTTAGATACCAGATTTCCATATGAATACAAAATGAGTCTCAGTCATACTTCACGTGCGACGTGGCAAGTAAGAGTGTGGAGGTTTGGGAGGTGGATAGGCATGTAACAAATCTGGCTCCAGGGATGTCAGTGTCAATTTGTTGGTTGGTCCACTACTTTTGTCTAGACTGAAGTATTTCAGCAACTATTTGAAGGTTTGCAATGACATTTTGTACACTACCAACTTGCAACCTACCCACTTTGGTGATGGTATAAATTTTCCTTTAGCACCACGATGAGGTCTATATTTTTAACGGTTAGTGGAATATCTTGAATTGTCTGGTGCCATCATAAGGTCAAAATTATAATTTGTCCAATACTTTGGACTATGATTATATAACAGCAAAACTAATGGCTTTGCTACCGGCCTAAGCTGTTCTTTGTGTTTAATGCTTTAGAAAATTAGTGAATGTTAGCATGCAAACATGCTAAGCATCTAGCCTGTTAAACATCAACATGTCAGAATTGTCATTCTGAGCCGGTTAGAATACTGACATTAGCATTTAGCTCAACTGTGCCTAAGTACAGCCTCGCAGAGCTGCTAGCAGCTCAGAGTGTAGACTTTTGGTCTTGTTTAATACACCATACCCATGATTCTTTCCTAACCCCAACCTAGTTTTTTAGTAGCCTAATACTAACCATGCCCTCATCAGTCTGCAATAACCATAATCCTGCGTAGCTGCCATGTGCTCATATTTGAGAAAGCAAGAATTTTAAAAATTTTGCAATTGAATATATTATTGGGTATTGCAGAATCATCCAATCAACATACTTCTCTTGCAATAGAGTTTACAAGTTTATCTGCAGGAGTGTCTTTGCCCTCTGTGTTAATTCGCCAAAACTAGCTACTAAAGATATTAGCTGTTGCTCATATGTGCAGGTACCTGTGACTCTTACTCACTTCAAAATTTACCAGGAATTTTCCTCCAGCATCACTCTCTTTTCCTTGTCTCTCTACAGTCATTAAATGGAGTTATAGTGAGTCCCAGCAACTAATTATTATTTCATCTGCCTTTATGGACTAACTTCCTTAGCAATTTAACAACTAATTCTCTTTGGTCACTTAGGCACACAAATAAAACAAAAATGCTGCCAAATTACTTAATGCACCCACAAAAGAATGAGACTATGCCAAGCTATTTTTTTGCCCCACGTTGGAACTGTTTTAGGAGGATTTTTCCTTTAAGCACCAGAAAATGGTCACAGCTGCGTAACAAAATTGCTTGAGCATGAACGTACTGTAAGGAAAGCTCTAGCTGCACATCTACATAAAAATGCCATCATTCAAACCCGGGTCCATCAGTGCCAGTGTGAGTGACTGAGCCAGGGACTGTGTCCTCATTAATTGTCCTTGTTTAGCTGCTCTGGCTGTCTATTATTCACTGGCATGCTGCAATATATTCCAATTGTAGGTGCTATGAAAGGATGTTGGCTGATTGCTAAGTGACAGTAATGCACACAAATACTTCAACAAGCACACAAACAGTGTGTTAGTCAACACAAACGAACACACACAAATTAAGATTGTGACTGTAAAGGCATGAAATGAAAAGATGTGTATGGTTGGAATTGGCACTGGTTGTCACCTGTATGACTATGAGCCTGTCAGCGCTCTAAACAGATGAGTTGTGCTGACATGTTGCTGTTGGCAGGTGAGTGGAGGGGGTAAGGATGGATAACTGCTGCATTGCCTAGAAGGCCTTCAGTTTCTGGGGGTCATGGTTTGTCCATAAAGACAAAGTAGGTCTGTGATATGTCCATGCGTTCAAAAATCAATGAGACCGTTAGACAGGCAGAGGTTGTGATCATATTTCACCGCTTTCTATGTCCTGGGATAGAATACACTTTGGTAAATGATTGGAATGCAAGTGACTATGACTTCATGGCAAGGACCAAAACAATGATACTTCATACTTGGGCGTACAGAGCTCAGGGTTCATGTCCTGTCTACCTGGTGTGCTTATGTTTATCCTAATTAAACACTACATTATATTTATACTTTCACAACTTGCGTAACGTGAAGAGATGATCCTTTAGACGCTGTGACTTCTCCAGCAATTGAAATAGGTCAGTTGTTGCCCTCACTGAAAGCAGTTTTCCCCTGGTTGGAAAAACAATGAACCATCCAGAGCTCTGTAGGTTGAATTAAAAAAGGGGACACCCTCATTGTGTGCTAGAGCCAGAAAATTTGCCACACCAATTGCGACAAACATGAATAAGATTGCCGCTGCTATACAAGAGTTACTATTTCTGTGAGTCATCGTACAGAAATAGTAACTCTTAAATTTTAAGCCATTTTATGGGGACCCAAGAAGCTACTTGGACAACCACTGAGATGGAGAATTGGTTCAATTTCAGAAAGATCACCAGGTCAATAAATTGAAGTGCCAATGTAATGGAAGGTTCATCACGGGAAATAGCAGGAAGGCAGAGATTAAAGTGCTGCCTTAAATGTTTAATATAATAACAAAATTGAGTATCAAAAGAACTGAATCCAGTCGGGAGAAATGTCCACTTTATGTGACTCAAAAAAATCGATAATCCAGCAATTTCCAGTCAGATGTGTCTTGCCTTCTCATCAATCCATTGCATCTCACCATGGGACTATCTGCTTGTCACCAGCTGAGGGAGGAAATACATCTGTTTGTCTAAGTGTGATGAAGCCTGTAAAAGCTTGTTTGAAAAAGTGAGGAAAAAAGAAAGAAAATCTGCCTTGTTTTTTTATGCACTGTCAACGGTCTGATCCCATTGGATTTATTGGATTTATTCATTGGTAGTAACATGGGGCTGTGGTTCAAGAAGTTTTGTCCATATTCAATTCTGACAACAGCAAATCTGTGTTAAATTAGCTTATTTAAGCATCCATACTTACCTCTCCATTAAAGACAACACATACAGTACATTCCCATTCCTCCTACTTCAATACCCGTATGCATAGCTTGACAACCTCTAACCAATCGTATGATCAGACCATGGCTTTATGTCGGTGTCTCACTTATTCCGTACATGTGACTATTCCTCCGTGCAGAGTCGACATATCCAACCATGTTGCTAAGCTATAAAAGACTTGGTTCCTGATGGTCTGATTGACTGTTCAAGAAACAATGGATAAGACTAAGAGTATTCAGTAAGATTACATTTCTTTAAAATTTTGATCTAAGCTACTGTAGTGGTTGGTGCCACCTGCAATAGATCTTACTGTTTGATCTGTAACAAAACATGAAACTCATTGAATAATTTCAACTATCATAAAACTCTTTAACCAATTTCTTTTCCTTCAAAATTTTGATTTCTCATTTATTTTTCCTCAAAGTAAAGATATCCAGTTATTTCTAATTAATACAAATGCATAGCCAGTACACATGTACTGTAACTATGAAATTGTCACTAAAATGTGATAAACTTAGTATCCCGAGGAATTATGTCCACATTGGACAAATCTACACCTCTCAATTAATGCCCAACGCCAAGACTGAAAGTAGTATGCCCTTTATACTGCGGCAGAGAGTAAACAGGGATTCAGACCAAAAGCAGCCATGTGTTAAAACAGAGCAGGGGGTTGTGTTTTTGGGCAGTGTGTTGTTTAAGGTACTTGTGAGACAATTTAATATAATCCAGAAAGTTCAGTTTGAGTAACAAAGTAATGTTGTCAAAAGGTTTACAAGAAGTCAAAAACTGCACAATGATTTGCAAATCTAACAGACAGGATTTGGAGACCTTGGAAAGTTTCATCACCATGGCAAAAAAGAAAAAAAAGAAAAAAAAGAAATTATTATTGCAGAAACTAATGCAGCATTACCTTTTCAAATTAATCCACCAGAAATGTTTGCCAGCATACTTGTGACTGGGCACTGCAGCAGCTTGCTGGATGACGTTGCATTGCGGCAAAAGTTGAACCTAGTTCAGCTTTTCAGCTGGGAAACATGCAGAAGACTGGAGAGTGCGTCCTTTCGCAGACCTGCGTTTAATGTCCAACCATCAATTATTAGTAGAATTTTGGATGTAAAAATCCTCATCTAGGGCTTGGAAGAATCGTCCAGTTCTGATGTGACCGATGAAAGGGTGCAATAAACTACCAAACTGAAGGTCAGTTATATCCAATTGTTTCCATCTTAAGACTGTATTTAAACCGTTTAAACTCAGTTTAATAATGTATTGCTTGCTAAAGTTCAAGTGAAAAGACAATTCACTTTCTAACTGTTTCTTCACTCTGGGGCTCACCTCTCAGTTATAATCCCCATGGGCATCTCCAATGGGCTTCTACTCCTCTGAAAAATGATTTAATTTATTCCAAAGTCTTAAAGTATCTATTTTTATTGAATTATGGCATCTTTCTTGATTGAACTAATGGTAGTACATCTACTACTAAATCATTGCAGCATGGTCACAATGGTTAAGGAATCTACAGTATAATATAAAACATTAAAATATTAAATAAAAAAAAAGCTGGAAGCAACAGAAGCTTTTAAAAGATGGACTTGGATCCATGGCATCCGAGGCAGCCTCTGGGCCTTTAACTGGAGCTTTTTAATTTCTCTTTTACTGTGGATTCACACCAGAAGTGACCTAAACGCTACAATAACAAGTTGCCCACATGCTGACTTGTGTAGCTTGTGTAGCTGTACTTGCTATCTTCACTGAGCTTTCCTGCTTGTAGTGGTGTTGGTGAGAGGCATTTATTTGTATGTATTTTACAGGAATTTGAGTTACAAGTTACACTGATCGGCCACAAAATTAAAACGAGTTACTAGTTTTAATATTGTGGATGAATGATGTATGCTGTATACATTGCATATATACAGTGCATTCAAAAAGTATTTAGACCCCTTCACTTTTTTCCCATTTGTTATGTTGCAGCCTTACACTAAAATTGTTTAAATTCATATTTTTCCCTCATCAATCCCAAGGCACAGATCTCAAGAAAGCTACAAAAACAATTCTGATGCATTGAATGTTTCCAGGAGCACAGCTGCATCCATAATTCTTAAATGGAAGATGTTTGGAAAAACAAGGACTCTTCCTAGATCCTGTGTGGAGATGGGAGAAACTTCCAGAGGGACGACCATCACTGTAACACTCCACCGATCTGGGCTTTATGGCAGAGTGGCCAGATGGAAGCCTCTCCTCAGTGAAAGATACATGAAAATTTGGAGTTTGCACAAAAGCAACTAAAGGACTCTCAGACTGTGAAAAAAAGATTCTCTGGTCTTTTGAAACCCAGACTGAACTGTTAGGCCTCAATTCTAAGCGTCATGTCTGCAGGAAACCAGAAACCACTCATCGCCTGCCCAATACCATCCCAATGGTGAAGCATGGTGGTGACACCATCATGTTATGGGTTTTTTTTTCAGCATCAGGGACTGGGAGACTGGTCAGGGTTGAGGGAAAAGCTGAATGGAGCAAAGTACAGAGATATCCTTAATGAAAACCTGGTCCAGAGGGCTCAAGATCTCAGACTGGGCCGAAGGTTCACCTTCCAACAGGACAATGACTCTAAGCACACAGCCAAGACAATACAGGAGTGGCTTAGGGACAACTCTGTGAATGTTCTTGAATGACCCAGCCAGAGCCCTGACTTGAACCCTTGAAAATGGCTTTCCACTGATGGTCCCCATTCAACCTGACAGAGCTTGAAAGGGTTTCAATTTACCAATTCTGTATAATCACAATATTTACTAAAATTAAATATTTAATAAAGTTACAGAAAAACAACAACAACAAAAATGCTTTCATATAGTGAAATAAAAAGTACAGACATAAAATCTATGTTTGACACAATTATTGGCACCCTTTTGATAAATTTAAATTCATCCCTCAAACAAAATAAAAAAAACAATAAGACTCACCTGTGCTTAATTTTTATTCCTCACATGACCTGAATTAAACAATGAATGAGGGTTTTACTGCTGAAAAAAGGCGCTGATTGTTTGCAGTTTCTTTTTTACAACAGCGAAGACAAGAGAGCTGTCTAAGAGCAGATGCTAAAAAGATGCCAAGATTCATGTGGATTCTGGAAAAAACACCATGCAAGACATCTAAAAAACCTTCAGGCGGACCTGGAGCAATCTGGAGTGATGGTTTCAGTCTGTACCATACAGCATACACTAAAACAAGTAGGGCTCCATGGCCGAAGGCCACGGAGGACGCCACTATAGAAGGAAAGGCACAAAAAGATATGACTAATGTTTGCAAAAAGCTTTCATAGATAAGCCACAGTCTTTCTGGGATAATATTCTATGAAACAAAAGTAGAGCTCTTTGGGAAGGCAGTTCTCCAATTTGTAGATAGGTGACAAAGTGAAGCTCACCTCTGGTACTGGAGGCATTGAACGTATCAAAAGAATGATGAAATCAGAAGATTACCATGGCATTTTAGAGTAAAATGTGTAACCCAGTGTCAAAAAACTAATTTTCAGACGAAGGTCTTAGGTCTTCAAGCAGGACAACAACTCAAGACTGTTTTAAACTGGCCAGCAATGAGTCCTGACCTAAATCACACTCTTTTTTTTTTCAGTTTTATACAAGTTTTGTTTGTTCCTTTTTTTTTATTTTGTTTTGTTCACTTACCTTGGACATTCTATTAAAATATTGAGATGATACAAAATTGGTGAATTTGCATTCATTTCTGAAGATATTTTAATTCTGTACTTAAAATTCAGGGGTCTCAATAAATTTCAACCAGGATCATGTATATGTACATGTGTATAGTGTACATACACACACACATATATAGATTCATTTACTGTATACCTTGATCGCTGTATTATTACATAGCAATGCAGCCTGCAGCAGTGTACCACACATCAATAATGTATTAATGTATGATTAATATCTATGTTTTTCTTAGTTTCTGAGAAAATACAGATGAAATCGTGGAAAAAGCTGTGTGGCTGACACTACAGGGTAACATTAACATTCCACATAAACAGAAACCTAGACGGGCTATTGATTTTTGTGTCCTACCCATAGCCTACTATACCCATAACTCTCTGCTCAACCCTAAAGATAATCTCCACCCAGTTTATCATCTTTCACTGTAACAGTATTAGATACAACGGTACTGTAGGTGGTGACGCAATTTTACCCTTAAAACTGCAGCAAAATCAAAATTCTTTGTCTCTGGGGGTGGATTCCACATGCGTAAAGAGATTCCGTTACCCTGCAGGAAGAAGAACAAAGGAAGAAGTGAGCCATTTGTACCAGATATCTTGCCAAGATTTAATGTACTTTCCCTTACACAGTTGCAACTTTTACTCCAAACCGGTCAATTTACAGCAGCCTGCACATTTTCACAGAAAAAGGTGACCGGATACCTTTTCCTTTCTTAAACGTCAACAAACTGTAAATTAGAATCCGTCAAGATCATTGGACCACCAAGGATCTTCAGCTCAGGGGCTGTGGAGGAAAAGAACTTGGTTTCGCATTGCCAAGGCAACGACACCAACAACTGGGCTAGCTGACCAAAAGAAAATTATGCTAGAATTCAGAGCGTCTTATATGGCGTAGAAGTGGATACAACATGGAAATGACATGCATACAAACCCAGTATCCAAAACCCAATAAAGTAAAAACTAGCAGAAATTAGTTGGTTAGATTGTTTTTTATAAAACTACAGTGACAGAGAAGAGGCCCATAGGTTTGTAGTTCACCTAACAAGAAAGGTAATGTTACGTGGCATAGTATTTCGAATCATGCATCAATCCAAATAATCCCACTGTGTGACTAGCAAAATCGTGTTTCAAAGTATTCGTGGCTATAAAACCCTTTGCATGTTGTCGCATCTTTCCCACATCTCCCCTCTTCTTCTTTCCCTTGTCCTCCATACGAGCATGCAAACTCCTTGTTGCTGACTGGCTGGAATAGTGTTGTGTGGCTCAGTCTGAAACACCTTTTTTCCCCCCCCACCAGAATTTTTTACAGTGCACACACAGAACGGACAGCTAGAGGGCCGTGAGGAGATATTCTCTGAGTTTGACAAAAAAGGATTAGAATCGTTGACTGCACCTTTAAATTGTAGATCCTTTGTCTCTCTCACCGACATACACACTCCCTGTGTACACTCCCACTCTCGTCTGTGCCTAGCCAGACGCTTGCGCATTACACTTTCGCACATTTACACACTTACCCCCGCGAACACATGCACACTCCCACCCTCACATTCACACAAACACACACACAAAGAAGCGCACACCCTCTTTTCTCTCACCCTAGCATTCACTCCATTTTTACACTCATTCTATCCTACAACAGAATACTTGCACATACCCCACTACCTTATATCATTGTTTGTGACTTAGTTATTACACTGCTGTTAATTATTGATAGTATTTGATTGGCATAAGTTTGATAACAGGTGTTAATTATTTTGATAAATTGTTTTTGTTTTGGAATGAACTGTTGTCCCGCCTGTCTCTCCTGCAATATTCACTGAAGCCATCCTCTGCCGAGCAAAGCACTCCTATTGCTTACATTATATTGTTATTTCATTGGTGTTGTAAACCTAGTTGTAGTATAAGTATAATTTTTTTAAGCACTAATAAATTAACTGGATTTTCTATTTGATTCGATCATTTTAATTATTAATTAAAATTCATGGTTTTTGGTCAAATTTTTGGTTAATCATTTATGAGACTGATATTTGGATTTTATGAGACCAATTTTATGAGAATGATTTGCTAACTTGTTGCATCTACAGTACTTTTCACAAAGTTGTGCTATAATGGTTTAATATTATAATTATGATAAACTACAGTTAGTTATTTGCAGGGCATGAATAGGCTGTTATTTAAAATTTTGTAAATAGCAATAAAAACAAATTAATAAAAGAAGAAGTCCCTGTTTCGGCTGTGACATTAGAGTGGGAGTGAGATTCTATTAGTTTTCTAATCACAAGAGACTATCACAACAGCCAGTTTTCAATAATAATTACAGAAGATTTGACACTGTGCTTGAGCTGATGACTTTATTGACTTTAAACACCGTCTGCAGGTCCCACTGGGGCACTGGAGAACAAGATGACCAGCGATGGGCCTCGCCCTGCGGTCCACTCGCACGAAGCAGTTGACCAGTGGATGTCTCCTGTCCGAGAAGCCTCCCAAACCATCATGGCCATATTTATATATATATATACATATATATAGATATATACACATATTGTATATACATACACTTATCGATGTATATATACATTTATTTGGAAAATCTTCCATGGATCTTTAACAAAGTCTTCAGCTTATGTTTCTGAATACATGTGTCACTTCCTTCATGCTACTTTAGTTCTCAACTTAGAGCCCAATCAGGCTTTAGATTCTCAAGGAACATGTCTTCCAAAGTTTTTAAAAAAAAATCACATAAAATTAGCATAAATGTTAACATCGTGCTCAAAGTGCATTTCCAGACCTCATGTTTCTTTTCCAATGCTTTTGTTTATAAACTAAATTTAACATAAATAAATACATGAGATAAATTACCTTTGTGAATAACTGCTAGGTAATAAGCTATGCCTTCCTCCTGTTCTTGGAGCTCATCACAGGGGGTGCTTTTGAAGCATGTAGGAGATCTCTGGCTGCACCTTGAGCTGAGGGGGAGAAAAAGATCATCCCACATTAAAATCCAGCGGGTGACGCAGCAGTGTCAATAAAATGAGATTACAGCCCAAGTTTGTACACACAAACACACACACATACACACAAACACACACACACAAACACACACAGGAAAAAAACAGTAAGCACAGCAGACCCACACATGTAATGTACACACTCACACCCGTACAGCAGAGTTGCAAAGGCAGTAAACAAACATGTAGCCTTGGGCTGTTTTTTGGTTTCTCAGCTATAACCCTGCATCTATGCAACTGCCTCCTTTTTCTTTGAACAACATAATTCTTAAGAGATCATAACTGTCTATATTTCATTCAGGAACATTCAAACCAGCAAATATTGCCAAAATCAAATTGCTACGTTTGCAAAGTTAAGGGATATAGTTTTGATTGTGGCTTCTGAACTGACTAAATTCGGCATGTTTACAGCATCGAATGCTTCCAGGGTTCACACGACATACAAGCTGCAGGAGCATTACATCCCAGGCAGTGTGTCGGGATTAACTGGTCAACATAAACAGCTCGATGGGCTAAAGGCGTGACAACAATTTTATTATTGCTGTGTTCACATATCTAAATGAAATAAAAGGTTATGCACATTTTAAGACATCCATAATCCCCATTCATAGAAATCACATGGCAGTAAAAGTCCCCAGGACTTTCCTTTACATCATCTAATACTGTATGAATGCATTGTATTGAGGAAAGAAATTCAGTAATCTGAATTCTAAATGATTTTGAATAATATACTCTGTAAGTAGAAAAATAGCCATGAAAAGAGATCCCAGAGATACAACAAGACAAATTACTGTCACTAAAGAGACTACTTAGTAGAATCTATGTATTGAAGGAGATCCATCCATTAATTTTACATATCAGGTTCAGTTTATCTGTTTAGTTTGTGCTTCTGCACATGTTCAGATAATGTTAAAAATCGTAAAACACAATTGAATTAAATCTGCTGTTATTCTATATATTTCTTATTTTCAACAAATCCCATTAAAAGACCAAAACCAACAATGTGTCAGTCCATCTCAGTATTTTCTGAATTGTCTGTGGCTCTAAGCTCCAAGCTCCAAGATGTGAATCTTTAAAAACAGCTCACAAATAAATTGTTTCTTTTTAAAAAAAAAAAAGGCTCAGTAATTTCCTTAAACAGCTGGACACTAGCAAATGTTATTCAAATGGTAGGAAATAGTTTATCTGTTTGGGTGTATTTTCTGCGGTGCATTAATCCACACCTGGTGCTCTAATTAGTATTTGGGGCAGCAGAAGCGTCACTGTGGGATTGAATCAAAATAAACTTGAATGTTTTTGGTGATGAAGGAACATGTCAACCAGTGCAACAGTGTTTTCATGGAATATGTTGACATTAAGAAAATTAGCATATCATCAGACTTATCATTTAACCCTTGATCACTCTTCTCAACTATCTGGTAGAGGACATTTTGATCTGTGATATCCTATTGAAAAGGTTGTTTCACGTACAGTATATCAACCTGATTCAAAAATCTCTAGCACTAGTGTGTAAAGCCAAAAAAGAAAAAAAAAATGTCAGGGTGCATTACAGTTTTCAGAACTAGACTTTCCTGAAACTTTGCAACAGAAAAATATTTCTTAACTTACTTCTTTAGTTGATCTTATCTTTTGTGTTGAGAAATGCTTTATATGCACACTTTTAATTAACTTGCATTGTTTTCATACGCAGCCTGAGTAAACCACATTTTCTGGCTCTGTCGATTCTGAGAAAACTACTTGAGAAATCAAAGGTTGGAGACTTGAAATTTTTTAAAGAAAGCCTGTGTTAAAGTCCCTTTAAGGAGCTTTATAGAAATAAATACTTAATTACTGGAGACCCCATTTGAGTTTGATAAAGGTAAAATATGTGGACAAAATGCACAAGCACCAAAATTCTACATACGAATAATACTCTGTATTTTAAAAATTCTCTTGCAGGCATCTTTTCAGTTCAGTTAAATTAATTTTAATCCAGTTCACTTCATGTCATTTCAGCTCACCTTTCAACTGTTTTAACCCAAGTACATTCGATGCAGCTCAGTTCAGTTGAATTCTTTTACTATTTTTCACAGAAATGTGGGTTACAGCCATTTCAAAGATAATTTCTCTGAGAGACTTACTAGCCAGCTGTTACAGCATCTCTACATGTGTAGTGTACAGTGGCGAGCTCAGAGATATGCATAACCACATTTCCACGTGCAGTGGTTGTGATTTTAAAAAGTTCATGAATGTGCAATATGAGCACGGCAGGAAGCTTTGCAACAAGATTGGATGTATGAAAAATCCATTCCTAATTTGTTTGTCATTACTCTTCATTGTTGATCAGAATACATTATATTGTTGTTATTTGTGCTGGATAAAAAACTTAAGCTTTTTACAATAAATCAATTAACTTTGGAGGGGGACAAAACAAATGTGCATTCATTTCAGCTCATTTGGGAGAAAGAATTTCCATAAAAGTAGCTTGACAGCAATCTTTTTTGGTTAGTTTGTGTAAACACAATTTGTGGGGCATTTGAATCCCAACTGGTAATGAAGCAGAACATGAAATGTGTCTCTCATCTAAGAGACAATATGCTAATTCCCTGTACTATCTAATCCTACCAAATGGAACACAACTTTAATATTCCTCTGAAATTTAGAATGATCAGTATCTGCATAGTGATTGCAAGGCTATAGCCCAACCCTCTAAAAGGCCATGAGCAAAATCTGTTTGCATCCTTTCATCCCAGTAAAACCGCAAAGTGAAGGCTTTACATTTCTGTTTCTATATGGATTGAACACACAAGACATGACGAATCACTTAGTATTTAGAAATAATGGTTGATGGATATTTTTACCTTTGGACAGAGTCAGGCTAGTTGTTTCTCCCTGTTTCTTTATGCTAAAATAAGCTAATGACCTCCTGGCTTTAGATTCATATTGAAATACAGACATAAAGTTTTCTTCTACTCAAAAGTTAGAAGAAAATACATGCGCATTTCTCCAAAATGTCAAACTGTTCCCGTAATTCTCTCCTTACAATATAAAAATATTAGGAAACAACCGGTCTTTTTCTTGTATTTATCAGGTTTCTTCAAAACTGCAGTCGAAGCAGAACATTTTTGTTTCCCTGTCTGTAACGCCTTTCAAACATTACATTAACATTAGTATCAATTTCACAATCCTACAAAACGTAGGCCTATTTACTGAGGATTTTCGCAATATGGAGACAGAAAGTGCTTTTCAGGGCTGTAGAAGAGACAAGGACAATAGCAGGGACAATAGATTTAGTAACTGTAAAAAGAACATCTCAGTTTTATGTGTCTGGGGTCTGTTGACATTACTTATAGATTATTGTATTGAATATTTTAATCTTGAGACTGCCCCACCTAAAAAAACACCCTATAGGTCATCTGTGCAAGCAGCTTATTATGACACACAGTTACCTGTTATTGTTAGGCTACCTCTTGCAGTGGTAGTAATTATTGGGGGAGCAAAGGAGGAAGTCAGGTGACGTATAATGAGTGTCAAATTCCGCATAGGAAGGAGGTCAGGTTGAATGGAAGGGTCAACAAAATACAGGACTTCGTCTCTTTGAAACGGAGGACCGCTGTTTGTTTCTTGTTTGAAACCAATAGTCATCATTGTTTCTTTTGACGTTGGCCATTCCACAACTTTAACTGTGTTTTTTTAATTGTAACCATGTAAGCGATAGTCTAGTACGCCTGGCATCGTGGGGGCCCTATTTTATGAGACACTCCTATGGGTCGCCTCAGAGGGTAGGGACAAACAACCTGTATGGTCATTCAGGGTGGAGGACTTGATGGTATAGCATGGGAAGTTGAATGATCCATGAATGGGCCTTATTCTTCTTCTTCTCAAATGTGCTGCATGAGCAGCAGCAGTGGTGGTCTATGAACCCCCATAGAATTAATAGGACACATGTTGCCCAAGCAGTCTGTTTACTTGGTTTCGGAAGGAGCAAAGCCAGCCTCTCTGAATAGCTCTGTCACGAGGGGCTTTTCTGTAAACATATGATTTACTGATCTCCTCATTAAGCTGTTTTTTTCTTCCTTTTTTACATTGCACCTGTTGTGTCAGCTATGAAGCGAAAGGCGAAATGAGCAGATGGAAGGAAGGAGAGATTGTGAGTCTGTAGAAGAGACCAAAACACGTGCTACACTGAGGGAACGAGATCTGCTATTCAAATACGAAAGCAAATGGTTGTAAATAATTAAACAGGAAAGCACTGATAGTTGCACACTTTGAAGGAAAGTTCTCCACTAAGCACTGTGCTGTTTGTTAGAGCAAATTCTTTGAAAAAATAAAATTCTCTCCCGGAGAGAAATAAGAAACCATTTCAAATGTGATGCCAAGTCATGGCTTGGTCATAAGCATTTGCTAATGTATACAGATTGCAGGAAAACCATTATGGGAGTGTCTAGCATGTAGCCTAAGCGAGCCATCCTTTTCTCGACCACATCCATCTAATTCTCCACCACATCTACCTCCTTTCCTTCTTCCCGTGTTACACTGTTTGATATTTTTTTCTCTATAGACCCTCCTTCCTTTGCCTTCCAATTCCTTTCCTTTGCTCTACTCTGCTGGAGACCTTGGTGAAAGAACATCTTCTTTCCCTCTGGGAAGCCCCCCTGAGCAACATGACAGATTCGACCCCACTGATTAGAAAGGGAAAGTAGACAGAGACACAGGTACCAACAATATAGCGCTGTAGTGTATGGGAGTTGCTTTCTCGTCTCTCTTCTGTCACTTTCTTCAGGTACTTCTTTCTCTGGAGCTGCAAAGTCTGGATCTATGACTGCAAAACCACCTACTGCCCCAATGATCCTGCTCACCACGCACTGCTTCAGTTATTATTATTATCATTATTATAATTGTATTTAGCCGGATTATTATTAGTTATTAGTTTTATTGTTAGTCTCGTTGTTGTACATCTTTGTGTGGAGCCTGTATTGGGCTGTGTTCTCTTTCCTCCCTTCTGCTCCTCCCTCGCCCTCTCTCTTTCTCTCACTCTCTCCCTCTCCCATTCTCTCCCAACCCAGCCAGTCAAGGCAGATGGCCGCCCACCGTGAGCCAGGTTCTGTTAAAGGTTTCTACCTGTTAAAAGGGAGTTTTTCCTTGCCACTGTCGCCAAGTGCCTTCTCACTGGGGAGTGTCCAGAGCTACTCTGTATGAATAGTGACCTGAGATAACCTCTGTTATGATTTGGTGCTATATAAATAACATTGAATTGAACTGAGTCTACGGAAGCTTGTGGTTGTTTTGCTAAAAACAAAAGATTCTGTGTTTTCTGCAGAATTTCAGAGCTTCTATAAATGTGTTGGACATTTCAAGCTGAAGGAGACAGAAATGTCCCAACTGCCATGATAATTTACATAGATGCATTTACTACATTAGGGCCAAAACGTCTGTATCTGAAAATGAACCTTGTTTTTTCTATTTCCAGATACAGAGGCTGACTACATTATCATAATGAAATATCTTAAAGCTGTACTAAGAATGTTTCTGTTCTAAAAATGGATCTAATGACTACATGCATTGTGAATGGTGATGCTCTCAGTGATGAACCCATGGAGAATTATCGCCCACCTCTGCAATTCACCACATCTCTACTGAGCTTTTTAGCATCTTTCAGTTTATGGTTTTGGTTTTACAGCCCACAACTTAACTTTTTTGGTTCGCTATCACTGCTCTTGTGAATCTTGTTACTACCAGCAGCAGGCAGCTGTTTTCAGTGAAAAAGCTCTGATAAATCTATTGTACCCTACCTGCTCAGCACCAAACAGCAGATAACAAAAGTGACTGACTAGTGAACATAGCTGCTTCAGAGGCAGAGTTGGTGGAGATCAAAAACAGGGCTAAAAGGACAGAGAATATTGGACTTACATTAATCAGACTGTCATAACACAACTCAATCACCATTCAATTCAGACGTTATAAGGTGATATCATGTTAATGTCGTGTTCACAGCTTCTTGTGTTTGCCAGTAAGTGACCAAAACACAAATGAAAATAATTCATATTTAAAGGATAACACTAACATTCTATTTGTTACTGTAACAAATTTAATGACCAGAATAAAACCAACTATTTATATTCTATAAGAAGTAGCTACAGCCAACATAGATAAAACCTCCACTGTTGTTCAAAACCAAATAAAATACAAACAAAACCAATACTTTTGCACATATCTAGTACATTCCTTCACTCCAGTAGGTATGGCTATAGCATAGTTTTTTGACTACATCATTCCCTGTAGAGCTGAGTTGACGGGTCATTAAGTGTGGCTTCAGTGGTTTTGAGTAACTTACAAATTGTTTGTTGGTGTTTTTAATTGTGCTTGGCTAGAGAGGCCATATTGGGGATAGCCCCACTTCACGATGTCCAGTTGGGATGGGAAAACAACAATACGCATGGCCAAAGTCTTTAGCATTGAAAGTGGATGGCAAAAATTTGATGCCAGGTGGAGCTGACTTCCTGTTGCCCCACTGCAATTTGATTGGCTATTTGCCATGCACTGTTGTCAACATTTGTTTGTAGTTTGTAGAAATTTGGTATTTCTTTTTAAGGGGAGACCAACTGTGGACACCATGAACAAAATGGATTATCTTGTGTGAAAACACTAAAAAAATAATTTCTTCAACAGTAATTATGAGCTCTTTGGGGAAGATATGAAGCAAGGTAACTAAAACTATTCTAGTTGTGGACTGAGGTGTGAGCCAAAGAAAAACAATAAATTACTGAACTTAAGTGTACACATTTTTCAATGAAATGAGCGCTACATTTATTAAAGGGAGCAGAATCACCAGGAAGTGGTTGGAGTGGATATGGAGCGTATAAAGTACATAAAGAGTCTCTTTTGATGATTGTGGATCCCATTCTCTTTTTGTAGAGTTGTACTGTAATGGTTGAGGTACTGTAGGGTCAGACACTGGTCACCCATTGCAACACTATTTCCCATGACCTTTTCTGTCTCAGCCTGTGATCCCAGGCTCTTCTGGGCATAAATTCCTTCACACTTCTCGACAGTGCTGACATTTGGTCGTCTTGCCTTCAGATTGTTTCAGGGTCATTTATTTAATAGAGTCTTGATAATAGATGCCCTGGAATGCGTGGTGTATATTAGAATCCTGCTGATCAAAGGTCCTGATGGAGTTGCATTTATAGAGAGAGGAAGCAGTTGTCTTGGTGGTCAGGATTACTAAACATGAACACAGCAGGAGTAACCTAGACATAGGGTTAAAATAGGGCTTGCTCAGCAGAGCAAACACAGCTACCCAAACTGACAGCGCATACAAATGGAATTGAGCAGCAAAACAGCAAGTTGAGGAGAACAGATACCCACTCAGTCAGATTATCACCTGTATTACTGTGTGGAAAATGTGAAATAGAGTATTATGTCAAAGTGTAAAATTGTTTAATTTTCTGGTTTTGCATCTGTCCAAAGTAGTTGTTGCGCCATCATTTTTTCAACCTAGAAATGCCACTGCTGGAAAGTAGCTCTGTTTTAGACCGGTTCTGTCTTTACATTGCTTTGCTAGTTTAACAAGCTGAATCCATAAAAGCAGGCTCAAAAGGTATAGCTCTTATGTGTTGGAGGTGGTAAGCACATGTAGCACAGATTTTAACTGAATTTCCAGAAAATTGGAACAAGAAAATGTGAATTTGTGTGTGTTTCCATCTACTACCCTTATGTAAATGTTAGCAGTTAAATACATCAATAAAAATTGGTAGTGGTAATTCTTCAGTTAAAGTGGCAATCTTTACGATTTTCATTTAACCAAATGTCTGTTAAGTCAGTGTTGCTGAATGGGGGAACACAATGGTGATTGAGCCTACGGCCAAATGATTTTTATATATTTGCAGTATTATGACCTGGGTGTCTGGGTCAACATTCCCTGAAAAAAATGCTGTATTAAGTTCCTGCTAATGCAAACTGAACCTCTCCAACTGCTGTAGCTGCACATCAAGCATTTCACTGTCGAGATATCAGTTGATTTTTATTATTAAGTAGTTACAGGAAATTTTATGCTATCTTTGTCAGTGAGCTCAGCACTTACCACTTTCGTTCATCAAAACTGCATCTACAAAACAAAACAATGGTCATTTTCGGTATTTTGGACAGTGGATCAGTTTCAAAATTTGCACGGAGTAATGGAACAAGAAGCAGCAAACAGTGAGCTGTTAAATGAATATCTGCAGACATCCTCAACTTCTCAGCGAGGTAACCAACTCCTTTTACTGTGACCTGCTGTTTGCAGACTCATGCCGTGTGCAGCATAATCAGATCAGGGTTTCTCACAGAATGACAGAAAAAGGCCAATTATTTCCTGACTTATTTATTAAAACGACAATAGTTTGTTTTTCTGCCCCCAGATTTCTGTGACCTGTAGTATTAAACTGCATTTGTTGTTACCAACACTAACTACAGGTGTCGCCAAGTCAGCCAGAATTTACATCTTCGAGATTGCCACTTTAATGCCATTTAACCATTGAAGAAGAAAACACAGAGGAAGAGGACGCAACAAGATGATATTATTAAAAGAGCTCCAATCAAAGCCAAAGTGATGGAAAACCATGTGGAAAAAATGTTGGAAATAAGACATTTCTATTTGTTTGATGTATTCATTTGATGAAGGTTACAGTCTCCTCATAGATCTGATGTTCTTGCCTACTGCTATTTTTTGTTTCTTCAGTGGATCTTGAGTGATATTTAACTCACATGCTTTATGTTACATAACGATTTTTTTCACCTTGTTAGTCTGTCTGTCTGTTTGTGGACAGATCTTTTTTTACCATGATAGCGTCACAACTGTGCAGGATACAGTCATGAAACTTTACAGGTGTGTAGTTGAGATCAAACTGAAGGCCAGGGTCAAATATGGGTGCGGTCCAACCCATGTGTACTTAGAACTCATGTAATAATGTAGCAATGCCTACTGAGTACTCATGGGACGGAACATCGACATGTTGACAAACATCGCGACTGGTGTGATCCCATTGCAAGATTCACTAAGTCTTTTTTCACTTGCACTTTTGGGATTGCATTTTTTTTTAATCCATATGTCAAATTTCCAACTCAGCCAAGTGTCAAAACTTTTTTGCAATTGCTATTTGGTGGCCTAATTTAAGACAAAAATTTTTAGATTGATTCAGTTTTTGTGAAAATAAAGATAGACTTGATTGCAAAAAAGCTTGCATGTGACCAGCAGAATCTTGTTATATTCAGTCCTGGATTTTATATTTCATGGCGAATGTGAAGCTAGAAAAAGGTTCGCTAATTTCTCATAATTTGAGCTATCAGGACAGCTAGTCACAGGGTGGACGGTCAATGTGAAGCAATCAGTATCCAGATAAACCAGTGTGCCACCACTTTGGGAACTTCAAAATAAATGAGAAAGTAACTGGTCAAAGCTTCTAGCTTCTCTGCACTTTTTATGGAAAAGATTCAAGGAATGGGGAATTCTTGACAAAAAGCTGGCTTCTCTCTCATTTGGGTCAAAGAGAACATTTCAACTCACAATTGAAAATAGACTCTCCTATATACTCACCTACGTGTCAGGGTGAGTATAGGGATAGTTGTAAGGCAGTTGTAAGTCCACACTGTTAGTTTGCTTGTGCAGCTCTGAGTAATTAAAGGGGCAGAGAACTGTTTGTTAGAGTTCCAAAAAGGGCTCAAAAGGACCATAAAATTACTCCAAACAGGTAATATTCCACAGTGGTTGTACTGTGGGTCCACTCACAAAGCAGTGGCTGCCATTCAGATATCTGATGGAGCACTCTGTTGTCTTTCTGTGCTCTCCCTGTGTGAGTCTAAAAGATTACAACTTGTGATATATTAAAGTAATTTTAGCCAAAAAACAAGTTAAAAGGTGAGAGTGACGTATCTTCTCATGTGTAAATGTTCACATATATACACCATTCAGCCACAACATTTAGTTACCAGTAACTGGCAATTGGTTTTAATGTTGTGGCTGATTGGTGTGTAACTGTATGGGATTTTTTTCATGTCATCTGTAGCCTTTTACCTAAAATTTGTGTCACTTTGACTCTACTGTGATGCTACAATATTTAAATTAAACTGGGAGTGTGTTTTAATGAGATTTTATTCTTGGCCTCAAGGTAGCTAAACTATAAGATTTGAAAAGGCGTGTTGACCTTCAATATCCCCTGTATGGTACAAATGGGAAATAATGCTGTATAGAGTCACACAGATATATAAACAATGGGACAGTCAGCAGTAGGCTTAGAGCAGATGGATTATGGTATGTTGGTCCAGTAGGTGCTGCTTCTTACTTTATAATTCACACCAGCTGGAGGGCTGCACAGCAAACTGGATCAAGTGTTCATACTGCATCTAGGCGTTGGCTTTACCAGATTATAATCATCATAAATAAAAACGTGTATCTTAAAATGGGGTTTTGGAAAAATTTGGAAGGTAATGTAGAAATACATTGACGCCTGAATGATGTCCATGTACAACCTTGAGATAAAATGCTGACAAAGAACATAAACTTTTCAGAGATTTTCTCTCAGCAAATCCACAGTATTGACAGTTTTATAATGTTCACAAATCCCCTGCATATCTTTTGCTTTGTCACAGTTAATCATTTAGAAATTCAGATTGTACTTTGAGCTGATGGCAAAGTGAGAATCATATTAAATCATTTGGCAGATTAGCACCTTACTGTTTACCAAAAACAGAGACAGATAAATGCTTTTTTCCATGACAATGAAAACAAAAGTGCAAAAGTTCTTCTTGATTTGAGTTAGATGTAAGGAGAAGGTCCACCGGAACGGGACTGACTTTTCCTGTAGCACCATCATGTAGTTGACATATTTTTGTTTTTAGTGACTCTTAATTATCCACAACTATTGGACTGACTGTGATGCAATTTGGCATACGTTCATGTTTTCTTCAGGATGAACTGAATTGCCATAACTTTGGTGAGTCTCAGACTTTTCATCTAGTGCCACAACCAAATACCTGAAAAATGAACTACATTCGCATCAGCCTCAGCTGTACACTGTGTTTCATGCCAGTTATCAGACATTAGCATGCTAACATACTAAACTAAGATGTTGAAGATGGTAAGCATCATGCTAAACTATACAAAAAAGGAGCATATTAGCCTTAGTATTAGCATTTAGCTCAAAGCATTACCTAAGTAAAGTCTCATAGTGCCACTATCATGGCTTGAAATGCATAGTCTTGTGCAGAATTTAACCAAGACAACCATCTTTGCTTTACCTTATAGGGCTTTGAGTCACCTAAACAGAACCATAAAAACTTTAATCATGCATTGGCTGCTTCAAGTGGATATGGTAGGAAAACAAATTAAATATATATTTAATTTCAGATCTGTTCTTTGCAGATAGATCTATGGAAAATATTTCTATTTTCTTTTTTTTTAAGAAAAAAGATAATCTAGGAGCCAATATGTTTCTTTCAAAATGTATTAGCTTTTTCAAATTAGTAATGTTATTTTTGGAAGATAGGGATGCAACTGCAGTATGGTTAAGCTTAGGGATAAAAATAAACTATTAAAATAATAAAAATAAGGGCAAATAAACTATTAAAGTACAGCTAACGTATGGCAGCTAAAACATCTTCGGGAAAAACTGTGGCTACTGTTACTGTTCAGTGACACTGAACACTGCCACCACAGTATATATTAATGATGGACTGCGGAATCATCCAACAATAACATAATTCCTTCTGTGCTTTTGTATAACGATTAAATCTTATTTTGTTCTATTCAAGATTTTAAAAAAAGTCTTATCAAGCATAATTTTCAAGTTAGCTGCCCTTGATTACACAAAGTTCTTTGCGTGTGTTCCATACTCCCAGTGAGGCTCCTTAAAATCAAAATTCATTTGTTAGAAATTCATATTTTATTAATCCTTAAAATGAGCTGATATAAATCACAAATGATATATTTTATATATTTCCCCCCTGGTTTTAAGGTCAAAAGTGTTTAGTGTTTAAAAAAATCTCAAAAATGTTTTCTACAACCAATTCCTCTATGTTACAGAATACTTTGTATGCTTGTTGAAGGAGATGTTTTTTGTTTTTTTTTGTTTTTTTACAGTGTATCATTATTCTAAGTCTGAGGAATATGTCTTGCTAATTCCTCTGCGCACAGCTCCACCTTCACTGATGTATTATTATAAAATGGGCTGTGCATAATGCTTTGGAATCAATACTCGTCTCTTGCATGTTTTTCAGCGAATACACATAGACCTCTGAGCCCGCTGAAAAGGCTGCTGTCGCAGGTAATCGATACAATCCCATGTTTGCTCTGACGCATGTCTGAGCCCTTCCAACAGAATGCAGGTGCTTTCTTTGACTCTAGGAAAGGTGAGCATTGTGCATGATCTGCTGACTAAGCTTATCTGTAAAAAAGTACTGTCAAAGGAAACCAATGGAGTGAAAGCTCTGGGAAACTTTATGCAAACTAGCGCCTCGCTTTGTTCAATCTCAATTGAGGCTTCAATAAACAAAGGCTGTGGAGCATAATGCAGCCTGTGTGTGAACGTCCTGTCTGGTCAAAGTGAAACTTTCAACTGCAGGACTTTTTAAACCACTTGGATCACAATCGCTAGGCGTGTTCACACAAGTCAATATTTATATATCAGTCTGGATTTGTGTAAGAAACATTACTTGTATTTGTTTTTGGGAAAAAAAATGGTGTTGCTCTGCTGGAGAATGGAGTACAACAATGGCAGAATATAATGCAAAAAGCTGTCAAATTTACATTTTCCTCTTAAAAACATAAATTTTTCATTAACGTTTCACCTGGGTTTTATTTTCTCATGAGTCTTTAGTTGCTAATATATATTATAATTTTGCATTAGACTTTTCAAATGTGTTCTCACTTTGATTGAGTAATAATACAAAGATACAGCGACTTTATAAAAAACCAAATCAAGACATGCTCACTGTGAAGTATTACTTAACTCAAGCTACCTTCAAGTCTTTGCAAGCAGATTTTCATACCACTTTCTAAAAGGATGGAAATCAATTACAGCATCTACAACTTCTAGTCAATTAAAGTCCATTTCATTTGAGAGAAAGGAACTGGTCAAAGCCAGTTATTTGAGCATCAGTGTTTTATTCAAAAGTCTAAAATGATCTATGTCCACAAGGAGCTCCTATGGCCCTATCAATTACGGATTTTGTGCGACAGAAGCAAAGCCATAAGTAGAATGATGTTGTTGATGCACTGCAAAACCTTCTAGAGAGCAGGTTGTGGCAGAAGTTTGGGTCAGCAAAACATGTAGCATTGGTATAGAAGATGCTGTTTCAACAGTCAACGCTGGTTTCTTATAACCATAACCAACTTTCCCTTACTTTTAACCAATTAGTTTTAGCTGCCTAAACCTAACTAAACCCTAATCCCTGCATTAAATTATTTCTAGACACTTGTTAGCAGTACACCAAGCTGTAAACAGTAACAGTAAAATATCCTCACATTCTAAACTCGTTATAGTTAATATGTAAGCAAACAGTTGTCTACTTACATATCCAGCAGACATTCAGCAACATCCTTTGAATTCATGTTTGTGTCCACCTGATAAATGTAAGTCTAATATTACCTCTCCTTTATCTAAGTCTTGGTCTCCAATATCCTGAGAAAAATATTTGGCTCTTTAGCTGCTAAATGATCCTCTATGTTCCCCAGCTAGTCTTTAACTGTGTCTGTCAGATGTTTGGTGCTGAGCAGGCAGCGTACAGCAGGTTTATCAGAGCTACTTTGCTGAAAATAGCTGTTTTCTACTGCTCGAAACCAATAGAGGAAAGTGTCACATAAGGAAGAAGTACACACAACAGTTATATTTAAAACAATTGTAATTTATTAAAATTAGGTAGACGCAAACTTAATGTGCAGTGGATAAATCAACATCAGCAATGAAAGCTGTGCATTGATGTGTGCTATGCTTGCAGAGGTGCTGAGTGTGCAAACCAAAAGAGGAGGACTGTAGGAAGGGAGAGACAAATTGGGCAGATGGGCACAGCCAGCCGGTGCATCACCACTACTTTGCCACCTCCCACAGCTGTGTCATCTGCAAAATCCCACCCTTTATCACTCATCATGGGGGACTTCATGGTGAGACATCTGCGTGTCCGCTCCAGCCAGGTGGATGTCGAGTGCTTCCCAGGAGCCCACCTGGCAGACATCGATCGAATTCTACTTGCTCTCATAAAGAAGTGTCTCTCCATGAGTACTGCTGTAGTTCATGCTGGTATTAATGATTTTCAGCTTGACTGGGATCTGAATTATTAAAAGAACAATCCAATTCAGTTGCTCAGTCTATAATATTGCTGAAACACAACATTGTTTTTTCTGGTACCATATCTCTGCCGACGTGGCTCAGAGAGTTTCCGCCACATTTGCTGTGGACTCTTGGTTGTGTAAGTGGTCCAACTTTAAAACTTTGGATATGTACAGAGTAGGGGTTCAAATTCTCACCACAAAATCTCTTCAATTATGACATCATTGTGTATCACTTGTTAAGGCAATTCCCATTGTCACTGGAAACCGAGTCTCAGCCTTGCAGTGTACCACAATAATCTTGTTCCTGTCAGACCCTGCTTGGACTGTTCTGTTCCATGCCCATCTTCCAACTCAGTTACATTTGGTTTGTTAAATTTCAGATCTCTGGCAAATAAGACATTTTCAGTCATGACTTAATATTATCAAATCAGTAGAATTTCTTTATGCTTACTGAGACTAGGTTAAGCACAGTTGACCACGTGACATTAAATGAAACATGTCCTCCCAATTTTAATTATCTTCGCCAGCCAAGGCTTGCAGGTCGTGGAGGCAGCCTGGCTGTATTTTATAGGGATAATTTTAAATGTTAACCATATACTCTTTGGTAACTTCTCTTCATTTGAATCACTTGGTTTTATGATAAATGGCAAGGTCCCTTTATTGTGTTTCAATCTATAAACCACTCTGAATCCATCTCTGGTTGAACTCAGGTGTTCTCGGATTATTTAGCTTTTGCTGTTTCTCACATTGATAAAGTCTTGATTTTAGGGGATTTTAACATTCAGTTCCTTTTTTACTACAGATTTTTTTAGACATTTTGGAATCTTTTAATCATGCTCAATTAGTTGAAGGTCCCACTCACTTAAAGGCAAACACCATTAACATTGTTCTCTTTTTCTAGTTTTACTATTGATAGTGTAAGGATAGCTTCTGACCACAAAGCTATTATTTTAAAGGCCCTATTTTCACCTTCTGCTCCCACAGTTTCCAATTACGTTTCCTCTTGCATCCTTGATACCAATTCTACTGACAACATTCACAAGGCTTTCACAGCTACACCTGCAGATACCAATAACTAAAACCCAACTATGTCTACAGATGAGCTACCAAATAACTTAAACAATACATGAAAAATTATTTCTTGATTCCATAGCACCTACAAAAACCAGGAGGGTCAAACCAACTCATCGCACACCTTGGCTAAATAACAGCACCAAAGAAATAAAGAGTAAATGCAGAGAAGCAGAAAGTAAATGGAAAAAGGACAGTTTCATATGAATTTCTGAAAGAACCCATGTCCACTTGTCATAAATTAGGTAAAATATGTCAGGTTCTCATATTTCTTAAACATCAATGTAGCAAACTGTCATAGCCCCAGAGTCCTTTTCACAACCATTGCTTCCTTTGGAAATGATGCCCGCCAGATTTCTGAAGGATGTTTTTAACAGTGTCAGTCCCACAATTTTACAGTCCTAAGTTATTGGCATTCCTGAATTTTAAGTACAAAATTTAACATATTTTCAGAAAAAAATGCAAATTAACCTATATTGTATGATCAAAAAATATTTTAATAAAATGTCAAAAGTTACAGAACAAAAGAAAAAAAAAAAAAAACTTAGTTATAGTGAAATATACGAATACAAACACAAAATGTACCCCCAGACACAATTATTGGCACCCTTCACTCATATTTGGTTGTAGAACCTTTGGTAACAATGACAGCCTCTAAACGTTTTTTGTAAAACCTCCTTGCACTTGTCTGCTAGTAGTTTCTGCAACTCTTCCATTGCTATGTGTTCAAGCTCTTTTAAGTTTGAGGAAGTCCTTTTTGCAATGGCAGATTTCAGCTCTCTCCAAAGGTTTTCAATGGGATTTAGGTCAGGTCTCATTGCTGGCTAGTTTAAAAGAGTTCATTTTCTCCTTTTCAAGCATTCTTTTGTGCTGTTGGATTTGTGCTTTGGGTCATTGTCCTACTGACAGACCCAAGACCTTCTCCTCAAACCTAGTTTTCTGACACTGGGTAACACATTTTGCTCGAAAATGCTTTGGTAATTTTCTGATTTCATCATTCCTTTGAAATATTCAATGTCTCCAGTACCAGAGGCAGCAAAGCAGCCCCATAGGATGATGGAAGGTCAACCTGGTTTTACTATAGGTAGGGTGTGCTTTTTCTTATGGGCTTTGTTTCGTCGCATATAAACCAACTGATGTGCTGCATTCCCAGAGTGCTTTACTTTGGTTTTACCTGTCCATAGAACATTATTCCAGAAAAAACTGTGGCTTATCTATGAATGTTTTTCCCAACATTAGCCTTTTTTTGCCTTTCTTTCAATAGTGGTGTCCTCCTTTGTCTTTGCCCATAGAGTCCTACTTGGAAACAATCAGCTCCTTTTTTTGCAGTAAAACCGTCATTCATTGGTTAATTCAGGTCACGTGAAGACTGAAAATTAAGTACAGGTGGACTAATTTAAGTTCATGAAAAAGGTGCCAAGAATTGTTTCAAGTGTACATTTATGTCTGTATTATTTTATTTCTCTAAATGAAAGCATTTTGTTTTGTTTTTGTTGCTCAGCGACTTTGGACATTTTGTTAAAATATTTTGATTATACAAAACTGGTTAATTTGCATTTATTTCTGAGGATATTCTAAATTATGTACTTAAAATTCAGGTTTGCCAATAATTTCAGCGAAGACTGTATCAATTTTAAAGCACACAGTGGTGCATCCACTGCTCAAAAACCTGGCCTAGACCCTCTTGGTTTTAATAATTTTAGGCCCACCTCCAAATTACCATTTTTATCACAGGTTTTAGAGAATGTTGTTTATTTAAAGTTGATATCTTTATGAATAATCATAAAATCTTCGACGAATTTCATTCAGGTTTCTGCTCACATCATAGTACTGAAACTGCCCTCATAAAAGTTACTAATGATCTTTTACTTTCAGCTGATGCATGATTTTAATATTTCTCTATCTCAGCTCAGCTTTTGACAGAGTTGATAATTCTGTTTCATTGGACAGCCTTGAAAAGTGAGTTGGTATTAGGGATACTGCCCTATACACAAAACTTTTTTGGTTTTGGTGAGTGATTCCTCCTCCTCGGCGGCCCAGCTGACCTCTGGTGTTCCCCAATCCTCCATCAGTGGCCCCCTCCTGTTCTGTATATACATGCTGCCACTGGGACATATCATTCATACACACAGTATTCAATACCATTGTTATGCAGATGACATCCAAATGTATATCCCATTATAGAGTCCAACTTTCATACATACACTATCTTGCTGTCTGAAATACAATGCTGGATGTCCCAAAGCATTCTCTACCTAGATGAAAAGATTTTACAAACCTCTTGGCCCCCTGTCTACAAGTGTAAAACCTGCAGCCAGAAACCTGGGTATAATATTTCACAGTAACCTTATGTTTGAAAAACAAAAGTTAGAAAAGTCTATCTTGTTTTTATCAACTGAGGAGCATCTAGAAGATCAATTCTTTTCTCTCAACCTGATCCTGAGAAGGTCATACATTCATCTCACGCCGTCAGCTTGTATGAAACGTACCTGCATATTAAAAAATATTAGAAGACAAGCTCATATCACCCATGTTTTAAACTCTCTTCCCTGGTTACCAGTCAGTTTTAGAATTGATATTAGAAATTAAGATTTTACTGATTACTTTTAAAGCACTTCATTGATTAGCTCCCTGTTATATTGCTGAACTCAGCAATTGCTGCTGCCCTACAGGCCAGAGCACAGTCTCAGACCCTCAAGCAGGGCTCTTCTGGCTATTTCTAAGTCCTGGCTGAAGACTAAAGAAGACTGGGCGTTTGCCTTTTTGCCCCTCTGCTCAGGATCTCCCTGCCTGTAGATCTGAGACTTGTAGAATCAATCTTTTAAATCACTTCTCCAAACTTTTTGTTGGTTTGTTTGTTTTTCTTGGCTACTGTTGTTTTTATTGTTGTTTGTTTATTGTTTATCATTTTTACTGTTGTTTTTTTTAATTATTTAATTTAATTTCAAAACTGAAACCAAAAAAAACTAAAACTAAATTTAGTTTTATTTCCAGCCGCGACAGTGCGGCTGGTATTATTTTAACCTTGTGAGTCTGTGTGTGCACACGCACATGTGTGTGTGTGTTTATGTATGTCATCATGACAAAATGTGGTCCTGAGTACTTTGGCACCTGTTTATGAAAATCTGCTTGCAAAGACTTGGCACCTGTCTGGCTGTCTGTCGGTCTGTGGACAGATTTTGTTACAATAGCGTCACAACTCTGCAAGATACAGTCATGAAACTTTACAGCTATATAGTTAAGATCAAAATGAAGGCTGAGCTCTAAGATGGCTGTGCTCCGAGCAAGGGCCAGAAGTAGGGGTGTGGAAATAGGGAATGGGCCATTAGCCCACCCACTTTAAGCCGTGGCCTACATTTTTTTTAAGTCATGAATCACTGTATCCTAGTTTCAGTCATTCCCATTTACTCTAAGACGTTAGGTAAAACTACTGCCCATCGTGCAATGAGATCACACGGTAGACATATTGAATAAATCTGGCACAGTTCAGCTGTTTCGCCAAACTCACCTCTCTTTTGTTGTGTGTTCCATTGCACCATACACATCGATTTGGCATTGCGGCTGGTGTGATCCCATTGCAAAATGAACTCTAGTTTTATGATTTTATGTTAAATGTCAAATCTTACTGCCTAATTTTAATGTTGTAAACCTGTTGAAAACCAAGTAAAGCAATTTATTTGGAAAAGTGCTGTGTGAATAAAGTTATTACTTATTCACCCTCATCTGAGTACTTCTACTTAGGTAAAAAGTCAGAGTACTTCTTCCACAACTGCTGGAAATAGGGTTAGGGACAGGAATGAGACTGAACCAAAACAGTAATTGTGGGCCAAAAAACAAAAACAATGAGCTGAAAGGCTCTAAAGCTAGCTCTGATGAGAACTGTTGGTAATTCTCTTTGGTCACTGTGAGTGACAGCGTCACATCAAACAGAGTTATTTGATCTATAATCCAACAAATGATCTTAATCCAATAAATCTTATCCTGACTGAACAATGTTGTCACAATACAGTAAAAAGCATAATTAATGAATATTAAATGTAATACGTTAAAGAGTTTAAGGCAAGTGTTAATGTGTTTGTAAGTGAAAAACTTGATTAGAGAGAAGACATCAAGCAACCTCCAGGTACTACCAAGAGGTGGTCAGATATTGACCACAAAACAGATACACATAGGGATATGAGACAGGGCTAAAACATGCAAAATCTTGAGTTTGGTCAGACAAGAGCAGCCACTAAGCAAGAAAAACTAATTTTCAGTCAACATCAGCTTTCACCTCAGCCTTCCCAACATAAATACTGTAACACTACACAAACTCAGAGCAACTATTTCTTTAAAATTGTTTATTTCTTTGACAAATTTCACAGTAAGAGGCCGTGTAACTACCAATAATAAGCCCACATAAAAAATCTTCTTAACTTTAAATGGATGCCAATTCTTCACAATTCCACTTCACCCACCCTCTCTTTCAACTTTTACCCCACCTGCCTCCCTCTTCCTTACACAGCAGTTTTTTTGCTGTCTCCTATCCTTTCATTCCATGTGAAAATGGCACTACAAGGAGGACATGGGAGAACTAATGAGACTATCAATTGCTGTTTTTTTTCCTGCCGCAATGGAGAGAAACGCAGTGATTATGGGGAGCGGAGGGGGATCAAGGATTTGGGAAGACAGGAGATGGAGGATGGGGAGGGGGGTTAGGGTGTCCAGCATGGAACTGGACGGCGCTGGTAATGATGCTGTAATTATATTTGGCATGAGAAGGTGGCCAATAAGCTACCGTTAATGTAGCATTAGGGGAACCTCATCAGGCCTTCATATGGCCTGACAGTTTCATTAAAGCCCAGCCGTCCCTATCTGCCAGCACAAGTCCAAAGTATTTATACTTCTATGTCCTTTATACTTTGTCAATTCTAGCTAATCGATGAAGAAGGCAAAAAAGCTTTCTTTGTGTTTTCTATATCCCTCATTAGTGTTTAGGTCTCTTTTCATTTCAGCCCCTTATCTATCAGTGTAATCGTTAGGCTGCCATTGATTTTCTCTTTATGTATTGCCCACTGCGGGCTAGCAGAAATGTAATGGTCAAACTTTAGCTTTTGGGAATTCTGTGCAGTAGCTTGTTGTTAATTTTAAACTAATATCACTGATGTATCAAAAATGTTTCTCCATGCCACTAAGGGCATGAATAATAGCCAAGTTTTTCAGGGGATGTAACCCAGGTGATCAAGTATTTTACACACACTATCCTATAGTGGAACTGTATCCTACAGTGGAACTGAAGAAGAACTCATATCTTAGAGCAATTCTAGAGGAGGAGGAGGAGGCAACCAGCTCTCGCTCAGCCCTTCACTCTCTCTCTCTCTCTATCTCTCTCTCTCTCTCCCCCTTTGTGGACACACTTACATCTAACTCGCATGGAGCAATTGCATCGATCACCCCCCCAAGTTAGGCTTTTTTTGGTGGAATGTAAGAAGTGAGACTGCAGCAGTTATACCTGGCTCTGCAATATGAAATCTGTGGCCAACCTGAAAGGAACAGTGTCAGATGTTCAGACACAGTATCCATCTCATGAATGCTAGATATTTTTCTTTTTTTCATTTTTCTTGAATGCCCTCCCAGTAATGGAGTCAAAGGGCACTTCATAAAACCATAGTACTACAGCAAAACAATGCAAGAGGGTGTGTAGTGTAGTGAGTGTGTTGCTACAGAGTAAAAAGTACAGAGGACTTATCAAACACTGTTGTGTGTTGCTACAGAGTAAAAAGTACAGAGGACTTATCAAACACTATGACACTATGCTCTAAATTACTCCTTTGAGGTTGGATTATAATTTTGAAAGATTAATTAGTAGAAATCATTTTCTTCTCAATTTTGAGGCTGGCAAATTCAACAGAAAATTAGCTAACTGTAAAAAGGTTCATGCAAAGAGGTATTTTATCTGTATGCCTGCTAATACAAGTGCTCTGTAACTGGAACCCACTACACCAGGGGTTTTTCATAGCCTGACACTATGGGACACTCCTCAGATGTCACCCTGCCCCCAATTCCCAACTGCCCACTAGCAACCCTTGGCCATATTTTAAAGGGGTAGGAGGGAGGAAAGAGGAAAGAGAATATAGCACAGTACAGGTACCAAATAAAGACATATAATAATAATGAGACAAATAATAAAACTAATAATTATAATAATAGGGTGAATAATAATACTAATAAAACTAAAAATAATAATAATAATGATAACCATAATAATTGAAGCTCAGGGTGTTGAGCAGGATGATGGGGGCAGTAGGTGGTTTGCAGTCACAGATCCAGACTCTGCAGCACCAGGGGTAGAAAACACCTGCAGAAAGCGACAGGAAGAGAGATGAGAGAGACAAAAGAGCAAAAAGCTAAGGGAGAAAGATGTCAAGGTAGTAACGAGCATAGATAGGATATGAATGTGTACAGATGGAGAGGAAGAGGAGGAGAGAGGAGCTCGGTGCATCATGGGGAGTCTAGGCCTATAGCAGCATAACTAGGGGGTGGTTCAAGCCAAGCCTGAGCCAGCCCTAACTACAAGCTTTATCAAAAAGGAAGATTTTAAGCCTATGCTTAAACATGGAGAGGCTGTCTGCCTCCTGGAACCAAACTGGAAGATGGTTCCACAGTAGAGGAGCCTGATCACTGAAGGCTCTGCCTCCTATTTTACTTTTTGGAGGCTCTAGGAACGACAAGTAAGCCTGCGGTCTGGGAGCACAGTGTTCTACTGGGGTAACAGGGTACTATGAGCTCTTTAATATATGATGGTGGCTGACCATTAAAGGGTTTGTAGGTGAGGAGGAGGATTTTAAATTTTATTCTGGATTTTTTTATTCTGTATTTTCTTACAGGAAGCTGATGCAGGGAAGCTAACACAGGAGAAATGTGATCTCTTTTCCTAGTCCCTGGCAGTACTCGCAACGCAGCATTCTGGATCAGCTGGACACTATTTAAAGATTTGTTGGGACAGCCTGATAATAAGGAGTTGCAATGATCCAGCCTAAAATAAACAAAAGTATGGACTAGTTTTTTTGCGTCTTTTCGAGACAGGATGTCCATGATTTTTGCAATGTTAGGTAGGTGAAAAAAGGAAGTCGTTGAAGTTTGTTTTATGTGGGGGTTAAAGGACATATCCTGATCAAGGAGAACTCCAAGATTCCTAACGGTGGTGCTGGAGGCCAGGGCAATGCCATGTATAGCAACTATATCATTAGATAATTTGTTTCTGAGGTGCTGGGGGCCAAGTACAATAACTTCAGTTTTGCTGAGTTTAACTGGAGAAAGCTGCTGGTCGTCCAGGTATTTATGTCCTTAAGGCATGATTGAAGTTCAGCCAACTGATTGATTTCATCAAGCTTTAGTGACAAGTACAATTTGGTATCATCTGCACAACAATGAATATTTATGGAGTGTTTCCTACTAATATTGCCTAAAGGAAGCATATATAAGGTGACTCTAACTGGTCCAAGCACAGACCCTTGTGGAACTCCATGACTAATATTTGAGTATGTGGAGGATTTATCATTAATGTACACAAACTGAAATTGATCTGATAAACAGAACTTAAACCAGCTTAGGGTGGTTCCTCTAATGCCAATTAAGTGTTCCAGTCTCTGTAATACGATATGATGGTTAATGGTATCAAATGCAGCACTAAAATCTAACAAGACAAGTACAGAAACAAGTCCTTTGTCCGATGCAATTACAGTTAAATTTGTAACTTTCTGTAGTGCTTACTCTGTGCTATGCTGCACTCTAAATCCTGACTGAAAATTCTCAAATAAACTATTATTATGCAAAAAATCATACAACTGGTTGGCAAAAGCTTTCCCAAGGATATTGGAGAGAAAGAGAAGGTTAGATTTGAGTCTATAGTTGGCTAAATCAGCTGGATCCCTAGTAGGCTTTTTAAGAAAAGGTTTAATTAAAGCTGTTTTAAAGGACTGTGGTACATAGTTTGTTAATAAAGACATATTGATTATATCTAGCAAAGAAGTGCTAACTAAGGGTTAAACGTCCTTACAAATTCTAGTTGGGATGGGGTCTAAGACACAGGTTGATGGTTTAGATGAAGACATTGCTGAAGTTAGTTGGCGGAGGTCAATGAGAGAAAAACTTAGTATATATCAGGTTTGACAGCTGTTTCTAAGGTTCCTGTTTTTGAAAATAAAATTGGTGCTGGTTGAGGGCAGGAGGTGGTGAATTTATGTCTCTAATAGTTAGAATTGTATCATTAAAGAAGCTCATGAAGTTATCACTTCTGAAAGCTATAGGAATACATGAATCAATGGAGCTATGACTCTGTCAGTCTGGCTACAGTGCAGAAAAGAAACTAGGGTTGTTTTTATTTTCCTCTATTAAAGAAAGAGTAATAGGCTGCTCTGGCTTTAAAGAGGACCTTCCTATATGTTTTAGAATTATCACGCTAGGCTAAGTGGGATTCTTCCAGTTCAGTAGAACGCCATATCCTTTCAGGTTTTCACGTAGAGCGCTTTGCAGGTTTGGGAGTTAAACCAGGGAGCTAACCTCCTTCTTTTATTATCTTCTTTTTTAAAGGGGCAATAGAGTTCAGTGTTATTCTCACTGAGCCTGCAGCACTATCATCAAGATGATCAATTTGGGAGGGACTAAACTTAGTACACAAGTCCTCTGTTATATTGTGATATGGCAGTGAATTAAGTGCTGATGGAATCACTTCCTTAAAGACTATTAAATGTTCAATTCCGATGCCATAAGCCACAACAAGGTTTAGGGTGTAGTTAAAACAGTGAGTGGGTTTATTTACACTCAGAGCGAAGCCAACTGAGTCTAATAATGAGATCAACACAGTGCTAAGGCTATCATTATCAACATCCAAATGAAAATTGAAATCACCTACTATAATTACTTTGTCTGTACTAAGGACTAAACTTGATCAAAACTCAGAGAATTCAGGTAAAAATTCAGAGTACAGTCCAGGATCGCAGTACACTACAAAAAATGGAATAGGCTTTAAAGTTTTCCATGATGGATGTGTAAGACTAAGAACCAGGATTTCGAATGAGTTATAATTGAGTTTAGGTTTAGTGTTGATTATTAGGCGTGAGTTGAAAATGGCTGCAACTCCACTTCCTTAGCCGGTCCCTCGAGGAATGTGAGCATTAATGGGGGGAGTGTATTCATTTAGGCTAACATATTAATCATGACACAGCCAGGTTTCAGTGAGACTAAATAAATCAATATGATGATCTGATATTAGATCGCTTAGTTCACATTTATTTTGTTTTAATCATGCAGTGGTGGTCATAATTTTTGTTAGGTTTCCGTGTACAACTCCTCTTCTGTTTATTTTTGAGTTAATTAATTTAAGTGGTCGGGGGGAGACAGTCTCTATGGGGTTTTGGGTGGGGGACTGCTGTAATGGAAGCACAGAGAAGCGTGTAAGACTGCAACTCTGCCACCTGGTCACAACTCTGGATTGTAATGGTTTTGGTCTACTAATAAACTCAGTCAGATTTCTAAATATGAGAGCTGCACCATCCAAAGTGGGATGTATGCTGTCTCCTCTAATCAAACCAAGTCTTCCCCAAAAATTTCGCCAATTATCTACAAAGCCCAGGTTGTTTACTGGACACCACCTCAACAGCCAGCAGTTGAATGATGACATGCGGCTATACATGTCATCACTGGTCAGATTAGGTAGGGGCCCAGAGATAACTACGGAGTCCGACATTGTCTTTGCATATGTACACACTGACTCAACATTAATTTTTGGGACCTTCGATTGATGTAATCGGGTGTCGTTCCAACGTCAATAACAATCTTACTATGTTTACGGTTATTCTTATCCAGCAGTTTCAAATAGGATTCTACGTTGCCCCCTCTGGCCCAAGGGATACATTTGATTATGGTTATTGGTGTTGCTAACTTCACATTTCTCAAAATAGAGCTGCCAACAAGCAGAGTTGGTTTTTCAGCGGGTGTGTTGCTGACGGGGGAGTATCTCTTGGAACATGAACTGGTCAGTGTTGAACAATGGGCTTCTGCTTAGGACTACGCTTCTTATTACAGACATTCACCCAGCCGCCCTGGCTTCACGGCTGCCCCGGATCAGCCGGGGAGAGAGCAGGAGCCACACTGGGTCGGCTCAAACTGGCTACTGGGGGCTGGCTAACTACCGCGGCTAACGATTTACATGGTGCGGAGCTGAGCTTCCAATTCACTGAGCCTTGCCTCCATCACTGCAAATAAACTTTATTTATAACATGTACCATTATTGCTAAAGGAGGCAGAGGAATAACTAAACATAAGACACACTCAGCAAGAGAGAGCAGGAGAGGGAGAAGGAGAGAGAGAAGCCATCGCTAACTGCTAAGCTCAAGTAACTGGCCGATCTTAATAGCGTGTAAACAACTGTGAAGTAGCGAGAAAATCACCAAAAGAAGGAGAGACCTAAGGTTGCTTAAGCAGAATAGGTGTAAATATACAGCGGGTAATTAGCCGCTGTAATTAAGAAAATAGCAATATTAACTGGGTAGAGGCAGAGCAGCAAAACTCACTAACAGTCACACAAATGCTGGCAACCAGAAATGACACAATTAGCTTGCCTCAGCACGTCAGCACATTTTAAATGTATTCATCACAACAAACGTTTTCAGCAGTTCATGTGACTTTACAACACCACAGATATCGCCTTAAAAAAACATTTTTGCATGTTGCACTTTGCAGGAGTAGCTTGATTTTGCTAAATTTTGAAAAATTGCAAGAGCACTGATGTTTAACCTATCAGTATGATGATGCACGTAATTAACATTTGCAATTGCCACAAACTATCGCTAAATCAGAGGTTTTTAGATTTGTTGGTCTCAAAGCCGATTTATAAATATGAATAATTTTGATAGAGATAGAACTTTTTCACCAAACTAGGCAATATACCAGTAATATAACCCAATGAGTCTCTACTGTGAATCTGTATTTTGGATGAAGGAATATTGTATTAACAATTGCTTTGGATGGCCAACTTCTTTTATAATATAGTGTTATATACATACATAATGAAAACATCAATTCCAAAACAACCATGATTTTAACAGTAACATGATCAGCTGATCCCAGCGCTTCCTTGTACATCTGACCAAATAGTCAATGTTTGTAAAACAGCTGAAGAAGAAAGTGCTTTCTTCCAGCTCTGTCAGTGCTTCATTATATTGTGAAATTGGTCAGATATATGCTAAAATGTAGGCAGAAGGTAATCACAAGCAGTAAATGTCAATCTACTCGATGTGACAGAATTCTACATCTCTTTTAGACAGAAAGTTAGAAGGCAAAACAATGGAGTTGGAACAGTTTCTTGTTGTTGAAATGCATAAGGTCAATACTAGAAGCAGAGGAGGCAGAAGAGGTGCATGAAAAATATTGATTTTGCAGCATTTTGAATGTTGGTGTGACAGGACCTTTAGAATGGCTCAGCACCACTCTGCATTTGTGTACGACCTTTTCTGATAACGTTTTACTCTACCAATAAACCAAGTAGGTATATTTTTCCTACCAACAGTTTTATCTTAAATTATAAACTACTTCCTGACATATGGCTATGTACAAACCACCAAATAACCAAGAATAAACTGTTTTCTTCTCAACCAGTAAAATTTCTAAAATTCTCTAAAAGAGTTCAAGCTGAATTCAAGAAGGCCAATTCAGCTGAGACTGAAGAGCTGCTCCTGCTTCTTATCCTCTTTATCCTCAACGTATGTGCTGCCTCTAATATTGCCACTCAGCAGTTGCCCCTCATCGTTCATGCTGACCTGGGGATATCTCAGGGATTGCCTCCCAACTGTCGTAAGGCACTTATCAGATATAATTGAGGGGAGATCTCCCGGTCTGGATTCACCTCCCCCTCTTTCTTTAATCCGCACTGCTCAACCCTGTGGTGAACTCACTGAGCTTCTCTACAACACAATTTTTAATCAGTGTTGACAAGAGTATAGCTGCTTCTGCCCAGACGGCTGAAAATCTAGGTGATACTGGAGAAAACAGACTGTCATGGAGGCGGACCTTGTGACGTGTTTCTGCTGGTTTTCCCTGTACACCTATATCTAATCAGCCCCAACATCAGCAGTGACTCGAAGCAGTAACTTGCAAACATATATATTCTATTCTGTGCTATGTAGCAGTTTAATCTTTGATGTTTGATATTTTCTGCGGTTGTAATTGGTAGATGTGCTGCAACATAACACTTAACAAAACTGACATGTCAAGGTAACTCGGAAAAAAAGGTCCTTCATCCCTGTTCATTTCAAACAACCAGTCTTTATCAACGTGACAGCCACTGCAGCATGTCCTCATTTCACCTCAGCTAACAGGATACTTTTGTTCTGCTTTCTATTATTAATCACTCTTTAATTTGTTGTGTTGTAGAATACTAAGTTTTTGCAGTGTTACAATAGATAACAGCACATTTGAAACAAGTTAAATCATTCTTTTAATTGATCAGATTTCTAGAGTACATAATCAACAATTTTGATCCCCTTCATGAATCCGTGCATCAGTAATTATGAGTTCTCTAAATGTTTTAAGTTCAACCGTGGGCCAGTTTTTTTTTTTTTTTTATTGTTCAAAGGGAGGTCAGCATAGTTTTACAGGCATTGTGGAGACAGAGAAGTTTTTTTTTGTTTTTTTTTCCTTAGACTTCGTTTTTTCCTTTCAGGAATAAAACAAATATAACTGTAATTGTAAAGTTTTTTAGGATTGTATCTGAGGACAGATTATTTTTCTCCCATTATTAAGTAAGGGCTTTCAGAGTTATAGCTGTAAATGTTAATGATCTTTTAGCAAAGACTGAGTATGCAAATCCATGCTTTGTTTGGCACCAAAAGACTTGAAATGTAAATGACAGGTTATCCACACACAAACTAGTGACCTGTTTTCTTTATGGTTGAATGGAAGTAACTTTTATCAGCATGCCATTTCTCTCAGACTGCCTCCTACCAGTGATGGAGAAAGAAATCAGTGAGCCTTGTTTTTACATTGTTATCCACAGGAAATTTGGTGTAGAAGTTTTTATGAAAACTGAATAGGTAAAACTTCAGCTGTCATCAGGGGGCCAAGTATTTTTTTTATGATACTGCTATATACAAGAAACATCAGTCACATCTAAAATGATCAACCTTGACATTTAAAACAATAAACTGTATTCCACTGTTACACATTATATAAGTGATATATTGATATGTGTATAATCAAAATTTCAGTTTTGTTTTGTTTTGTTTTTTTTGTTTTTTATTGACAGCTTTATCTTCGACATTTTGGACAACAGAATTTATATAATGATAATAGGATGATATTGTTGCCAGACACCGATCAGCCATATTAAAGTCAGTTACTGGTTTTAATGTTGTGGCTGATAATGTATAGTATCAGCTATATTGTATATAGTAATTAGCTACTTATTAATTCATTATTTTGAATGATGTGTCAAAGTGAGGACTTTGGAGGACACATTGTTTTGATACATCACAGATAATAACCAGATAGACAAAGGAGGTAGTCATTAAATCGCAGTTGTGCATACAGCATGTTGTGCCTCTGTGGCTGACACATAATTTTAATTAGCAAATTGTGTATTGACATACACATCTGGCATAGTTTTTGCTGACAAACAGAAGGACTTAAGCCTGTACTGATATCAGAGCATGTTTTACAGTGTCATGTCTAAAATGCTCCGTCAGAAGCTTTATGACCCTACCTAACAAATAATTTTTAGCAAAACATTTATGTGAAGTAAAGCTTCACATAATGTAAATATATCTAGATGTTTTGCTAAAAATTATTTTAGAAGTACTAAAGTACTATTTTAAAACTACTGGTATACATAAAGTATCTGCCCTGTAAAATCCTAGTCTGTATTACTTGAGTGCTGAAGTACTGTATGTAATTTAAACAAACAGAGTACATGTGCTGCTCGGGGTCTCACTTCAGGGGCTTATTCCCAAGACCCTGCATGCTTGTTTGTCGAGCTATCTCATCCAACACCTCACACTTATCTTTCAATTTCTGCACTATGCACAGTGTCTTTCATATGTTGGAGAAGCAAGAACCTCACTTCAAGAAATAGCCCCATCCTGCTTCCAGCCTCTTTCCTTATTTGTGGGTAGCATTGGGGATATTAGAAATGCTACTTTTGAAAGATTTTTGATTGTGTTAGCATTAGATTGCATAAAGAAAAGAACCAATGAATTGACATTTTCGAGGTTTGTCTTGTTTTCTATCCATCATTATATTTGAATCAAATATTTAAGTTATAATCCTTAAGATTTCATCCGTAGTTGATTTAGCAACACACGTGGTAATAACAAGACAGTTTCACCCTCTATGGCATGGTGCTGCCGTCAAGCAACAAACTACCTACTAACTAACCCACGCCGCCCCCTTTAATTTTTTTGATAAAAAACCAGGCACATCAGTGGCTCTGGATCGGGAGGAAAGACAGCACCTTGGCCCTGAGATAACATCAATGGCATCAGGATAAGTAGGGGTAAAAGCAGAGGGGGGCACATCTGGGACACCATGGCTCCTACCAACCCATGGGATTGCATTATCATCCCAACTCTCATCTCAAGTATGTGAAACAAAGAATGGATTGTATCACCTATTCCTAAAAAGAACTGATCATCTGGATTCACCCAGTGATGGACAAGCCCATTACCCACTCAGCCCATTACCTGAGACTAAAACATCTGCTCCAGGAATCAAGCTCCAGATTTGCATTTGTGGCTGGGCCAAGATAACATCCTCTGCAGGCCTGAGAATACTTCAAGGGAGGAAAAGGTGCTTGCAAGCAGTGGGACAGGGACCTGGCATCAACCACTACTTCCTAAGAAGCAATTCGAGTCAGTCGAGTGCAGTACAGCAGCAAGATAAAAACAAAGTCTGCAGGATATCAATCCCCTGTCCCAGAGGAAGAGGAGGAGTCAAGCAGAGCAGAACACCAGGAGCCCAGCCTACCACAGCTGCCGACAGAGACTAAGATCCAGGGGCAAAAGCTATAAATTAAGTGGCCAAAATCCTGTGAGGAAAGGAAGGGGAAAATGGTCAATGCAGATCTCAGGAAACTCCTGGAACAACTGAGGGGAACCGCAATGAAGAAACTTGAGAAAATTGGGGACGTCATCTACAGCTATGGTACGGAGTGCTTTGGAGCTGTGGAGAAGAGGGAAAAAACGTCACCCTTCCCAACCAAGTCCAGGAGACAGCAGGAAATAGAGTGGTTGGTCAAGGAGACAAGGCAGCTGAAGAAGCAGTGGAGGAAAGCCTCAGAGGAGGAGAAGGAGGGAATAAACCCCATGCAGGTGTAAATCAAGAACCGGCTATTAGCTTTAAGAAGAGCTGAGAATCTCAGAGAGAAGCGCAGAATGAAGGATCAGGCAAGATCAAAGTTATTCAAAGACCCCTTCAAGTTTTTAAAGAGTCTGTTCACAGAGGAGAAAAGTTGCAAACTTACAACATCTATGAAAGATCTTGAAGCTCACCGCAAGAGAATGCACACTGTGAGCCTACAGGTCAAACAGATCACCCTTCCATCTGACATGTCGCCATCATGTTCCCCAGAACTCAGCTAGATGTTAGCCCTCCCAAGTGGAGTTAAGTGGTAAGAACTATATGTCGGGCAAGAGTCGCATCCTCCCCTGGGCCCAATGGAGTCCTGTACAGGCTTTATAAGAATGCACCAGATGTGCTACGCTCTCTGTGGAGACTGATGAAGATGGTGTGACGGAAACAAGCAATACCAACAGCTTGGCGGAGGGCAGGAGGTGCCCTAATCCTAAAGGAAAAGGACTCTGCTGAGATCAGCCAGTTTTGCCATATCAGCCTACTGAACGTTGAAGGCAAAATCTTCTTTAGCTTAGTGGTTCACAGGCTGGCTGTCTATTTAGAAAAGAACAACTAAATCAACACATTGGGACATAAAGCAGGGATCCCAGGCTTTCTGGGGTGTTTGGAGCACACGAACATGATATGGCATCAAATCCAAACCACTAAAAGGAATGGAAGAGATCTCCAAGTCGTGTTCTTGGATCTCGATGCCTTGGGCTCGGTTCCTCACAAATCTCTTTTCGACTTAATTTAACTTCTTCACTGTCCGACCAGTGTCCCGCTATCACCGCCCTTGTCAAATCCTATTTCCATGATATACAGCTATGGCTGACAACAGAGGACACCACAGCATGACAACGTTTGGAGGTAGGCATCATGTCAGGCTGCACCATCTCCCCTCTTCCTTGGTGGGTGGTAGGAGGACAGCAGCTTAAACCTGGTCTGCGGCCCTCTCCCATAAGGGCATACATGGATGATATGACCACACTCACCACAACCATGACATGCACTAGGCGACTGCTGAGAAAGCTGAAAGAGAACATCAAGTAGGCCAAAATGAAGACAGAGCTGAGGGAGTCTAGGAGTTTATCAGTTGTCAAGGGTAAGCTGTCAGAGCAACACTTCTACATGGATAAGGAACCCATACCAACAGTGACAGAGAAGCTAGTCAAAAGCCTGGGACGCTGTTTTGACGCAACTATTCAAGGACACAGAGCAAGTGGACCAGCTTAGGCAGGACACCATCAGCGGCTTGTAGAATATCAACAAGTCTTTGCTCCCTGGCAGGTTGCCTTAAATTTGGCCTTCGGCCTTCACAAACTGGAAATCTTGATCAGCTCATTTGCCAAAAGGTGGCTAGGTCTCCCCAGGTGCTTTAGCAACATAGAGCTGTACGGAAAAGGCATCTTGAACGTCCGTTGTCCAGCCTTGCAGAGGAGTACAAGTGCACCAAGGTAAGGTTGGAAATTACGCTGATAGAATCCCGTGATCCATGAGTAGCCCAAACAGCTCCTACCCTCACAACTGGAAGGAAGTGGACCCTGTCTGAAGCTACACAGTAGGCAAAGTCAGCCCTTAAGAATCTGGACATTGTTGGCCATGTTCAACGAGGGAGAGGAGGCCTTGGCCTTGGAGAGATCAGCCCATCCTGGCAGAAGGCAATTCCAGCTCAGCGCAGAGAGCTTATCATTGAGGAAGTGAGCTGGCAAGAACAGGCAATGAGGTGCGCAATTGCTGACTCTCAAGCACAGCAAGGACAGTGGATGAGATGGGAGGGAGTCAAGAAGAGAAAGTTCTCTTGGAAGGAGCTTTGGAACATGGAGGCACCTCAACCCAGCTTCATCTTACGAGCCAGCTATGACATCCTGCCATCTCTCAGAAACCTCAGCAAATGGTACAGTGAAGCCCCTACGTGACCTTGTTGTCCGTCTCCAGCAAGTCTGAAGCACATTCTGGTTGGCTGCAAGACAAGCCTGACACAAGGTTGTTACACCTGGCAGCAGAACCAGGTGCTCAAGTGCCTAGCAACTACTTTTGAGACAAGACGAACATCCATCAATGCCTGACCTAAACGGGCAGCTAGGATAACGGGCAGCTAGGATAGGCACAAGACTGGAGGTTATCAGTGGACCTAAAGCAGATGCTATGCTTTCCACCTGAGATTGCACTACAATCCTCGGACCAGACCTGGTGCTTTGGTCCTGCTCACTTTACACTATCTTCATCATAGAGCTTACTGATCCCTGGGAGGATGCAATGGAAGAGGCCTATGAACGCCCTTACGTAGGCCGTTCGCACTTAAGTCCCTTAAGTACGCTGAGCCTGCAGCCGACGCCGAACAATGTGGATGGAAAGCTAAGGTTTGCCCAGGTAAGTCGGCTGCAGAGGCTTTGTAAGCAAGTCAAGTACTAGGCTGCTTTAGGACATGGGAATCCGAGGCCAAGCCCAACGTCAAGCCATCAAAGCCCTCTCCAGTGCTGCCGAACAGGCAAGTCCCCCGATGACCCCGATTACGCTTGCCTGTGGGGGGAGCAGTCTTCTCAGGAAGCCAAGCCACATGGGACACAGTGCCATTTCTAAAATGTAAATTTAATTAACTTTATATTAAAAATATACGCATGCGCATAAGTATGTATATTTGACTGTTTAAAAAGACTTATTTTGTTTTTATTTATATACTAAAACTGTGATTTTTTTGTTCGTTGCCACAGGGCAACAGTGTGAAGTTAGAAAACTTTTGTTCAAGCGATATCATGCTAAAGTGTGGAGATCTGCTTGGATGCATAATTATGACCTTAGTCAATGTTTTTACTTTATTATCTACTGAAACCTACAGGAAATGGACACAAGAACATTTTATAAAGGATATATTATCAAGAACCTCCAAGCTCCCCAAAAATGGGGTGATTGCACAATTCCTTGAGCAGTTAATTTCTCTGTAATGCAGCAGAAAAGAAGCTGCCCTATCTTTTTGCAGTGTATCCAAACATACTTACTTTTTGTTTGAATTGGAAGTGAGCAGCCTGCTCCACTATCTACTTAAAATTGGCCCATTGTCAAGAACTGTCAAAACTTTATAATGAATGATCACAGTAAGTGCTAAAGTAGTGGTGCACGGAATTATGTCACACAGGCTCAATCTGGTAATACACATTTAATAGAGTAATGTAAGAATAGTTGTTTGGATTGACAATCGCTACACAGCATTTTTTCCTTCCAAATTTTACACAGTGATTCTCATCATCCGATTTATACCCAATAAACAATGGCAAAATAACAAAAATACACCATGATAATACACTTGAGGGCAATTTGCTCTCACATCTTAATCCAAAAAAAATCTTGCCTCAGTATACCAGGATATTACCTCCATATGACATCATATCCCTAGGTAACAAGTCACAGAACCAGCAAACGTCGAGCAAAAAGGGCTCCCTCAAATGAGAGCTCATTGTCAAGGCTACTGCCCCACACTACTACCACAGTAACAGCAGGTGTAGTCTTTATAATAGCTGTTGCCAATACAGTCGTCAATAAAACTCACACAGTAAACAGCACAATGCAACTTAAGCATGCCATAAACATTGTCCTAACACAGCAGACCTAAAAAAATATCACTAGCTTACTTGCAAACTACAAGAATAGCACTTTAGGTTTACAATTGCTACACAGCAATTTCTGCTTCCATCTTGTACAGAGATTTTCATTGTCTGATTAATCTACGCAAGACTTTGCTCTGTTACTCTCTTTATTGTCTTATCTTACATTACATTCAGCAAATTACTCTTATAATTAACACGACTTTTGTCACACTAACTGCCCTAACAAATGCATTGTGTTTTCCTGTGACTCCTTCACAATAAAGGCCACCCTCTTTTTCACCAGCTGAACAGTTTTAATATGAAGCAGCAGCAGTAAAAAAAATGTTCAGTTAGCGTTAATAGCAGTAAGTTCACGCAGCTTTCATGTGGCTGTAAGAGAGTAAAAGGTAAACAGTGAGACTGATATCAGTAGGGTAACGCTGAATTACATGCTGCATCATTTCCTGTATGAATCCATTGGGTGTGAAGGCAGTTTGAATCTAGTGCGGGAATGGCAGACTCCGCCATTTAAAAACTGGTTATGATCTTATTCGAGATATGATGTTTACTTGGTTATTCACATCCCATACATGATTTTAACAGTATTCAGGTTTCTGATGATCTGTGTACAGCTGTGCCTTGATTTCTCACCATCCCAGCTGCTATGTTCTGTACCAACAACGAATGATCAGAATCCTGGTTTCTAATGGATTAGTCCAGGTAGCATATCCAGGTTTCTCAGAACTGGTAAAAGGTCTTATCCAGGTATCTGAAACCAGGATATTATGTTTACATACGCAACACATAATTAGGATACTAAAAAACCTGACCATAACCAGGACACTAGTGCATATGTAAAGTACACTAAGTGGCTATTGCTAAAAAATGCCATAAACAGTATCACATATGGGGTTTGATTGCATGAAAATCTTAAGGATCATGCAGGATATCATTAAGCATATTCTTAAGGCTATTACTAAGCAGGATACTTGTTTTCTTGTAAATTTTTTAGCTTTGGAAATCTGTGTTTTCTTGTTCTTACCCTACCTGTGCTGTAACGTTATCATTGATTTGAGAAGACGGTGTCATGGCTACCAACTTCTAAATGACTGGTTGGCTTAAAACGGACAGTTAGGGAGAGAATCAGATACATGTGCTGAGCTAAAGATAAATACTACATGCAACCCAGTGCTTTGGCTTGTTGGAGCAGACGCTTATCAACCTCAGACAGGTGAGCTTGAGGCGTATCATATCTGGGAGCACAGCCCCTGTCATGTGCCTGCCCACCCACCTGCCTGTTGGGTTTTTTTTGCCCCCCCCCCCAACACCTAAAAGCTGATGTGCTGAACCCATCAGGCCTTAGTCAACACACAGCTCCCTGTCTTATTTAGCCTTGGTGAATAGCTTTGATCTGAGTGTAAAACACACTGTAGGGAACAATGTGTTACTGAGAAGTATGTCCGTCATCAAGGCACACAAGGCATGAATGAACACAACCTACGAATACTGCGACCAAGCCGTCTTAAAGGATAGATACCGATTTTTTAAGTCTATCTCAAAATATTACTCATGCATTAATATGTAATTGCAAAAAATGCATTTGAAAGTTAAGCCATACCTAATATGAAGCGTTTTCGTTTCCCCTAGACCATGTATCCTTGCTGAGCTACAGTAGAGAGATAGTACCACAAAGCGGAAATTTTGCACTAAAAACACTGTATCTTTGGAAGATATTATTTTTTCTGATTCAGACTGCTGAAGCCTCATATTAGCTTCAGCTGAACATTGGAATGTATTTTTGCCAGTATGGACAATTATAGCGACCAATAACTTTTGAAATATACATATGGACATGTGAGTATTATTTAAAGACTGACTTTAAACAATGTGAATTTAACCTTTAATGAGAAAAAACCATTTAACCTATGCGTGGGTTGCAAAGAAAAAAAAAAGATACAATAACTGTGCAAGTCTTGCTTTACCAGGTTTAGTCCAGGTAGAGCATTACTATCAAACCTTCATTTTAAAGTCTTAGACTGGTGATATACTATATGTCTTGCTACTGTCAACAAATCCCATAGAAAAAAACTAAACAAACAGTGTCTTAGTCCGTCTCTCAATACAGTAAATCAGTAGCAGTACATATTTTCCTGCTCCGTCTGTGACACTCAGAACCAATTCCAATGGCTCCTACTGAAAATGTAAATCTTTAAAAACAGTTCACAAATATACAGTGTAGTTTCACAGGGTTAGGGTGTCTTTGTTCAAACTGATAAAGGACTATGTCATCAAGTGCAAAAGTGTGGCTCATTGATGGGTTTTTGCTCTGTAGCACTGAGGAATATTATATACCAAGTTTTGGGTACAAGCAAAGTACTTGTTATTAGGATACATTTATGGTTGGCTTGGGTCTACATATGGGATTTTTTGACAATATGAAAAATATAGAACATCACCAGACTTAATGTTCAAATGTTAAAATCAAATATTTTCTCCAAATGTGTCAATGCATATACAAAATTAACTCCATAAATATTTACATAAGCCTGTATTTAAATAGAGAACACATATACCAATAATATCAACCAACAGGATCTACAAATTTTGTTATCCCAAAGAGATCAACATAAAAAATTTACTTTCTGGTTTACTCATCTCTCTCCAGCGGTAGCAGGCTTTCTAGTGAAAAAGCTGATAAACCCACTTTACACCAACTCCTAAGCACCAAACAGAGACAGACACGGCTAGTAGCTAGCTGGTGAAGACAGTGGAGCATTTAGCAGCTAAAAAGGCAGATATTTTTCTCAGGATTTGGCAGAGACCGAAAACACTTAAAAGACTGCAAATGGACTTACTGGCGAGATGGGAGAGAAACACAACTAGAAATTAATAATGTTGCTCCCTTTTGTAGATAAGCAACTGTTTGCTAACAACTTCACCATAACAACTTCAAAGGTGATAATGTGTCGATGTTGTGCTCAAAACTTGTTTCAACTATGCTTTTCATCCAGTAGTCAGTCCTTGTCACAGGTTAGTACAGTACTTAAAACTTGATGGACAATTTATTGAACATGTTTTGGAAGTTAATACTCTTGGTATCATGTTAGATAACATCTAAATTTTAAAGCCCATCAGGAATAGTAAAAACATAAAAACGGTGAGCACGGTTGCAAAAGCATTCGTTACACCACATTCATTTGTCCCTTCAGAGACTGAATGAACATTCTATACTGGAAATAGCTTTATACATTCTATGATCTTTTCAGAATTGAGTCACTGTGTAACTTCGTGGTCAGAAGCAGCTATATAGTTATCAAGACTCTATTGATAATACATAAGGAAGCCACTAAGCCCTCACTACTGTCATCATTAATGTTTTCGTTTGTCCTCTTCATTAAATTACTTAACATTAGATGTATTATAAATGCCTAAATAACCAGGCTACTTAAGTGTTGATACAGTTTTACTGATATGGTAAAATTTCTTGGAGCTTCTGGTTCAATTGCTCAGGGTGTAACTGTGGGCAATTGTAATGTGCTCTTTTATTTTTTTCCTCTTTCTTTATGGTATGTTAATTGTAACATTGTTTTTTATTTGTATTGGTCTGTATGCGTTGTCCTGTTGACTTGTGGGTATTTGTAGGGCCCATCTGGGGCCAGATGTTGCAAATTAGCTCAGCAAATTAGCTCAGACCATACAGTAACTGTTGTGCTATGCAGCATTGATCGCATCTCAAATTGAAAAAAGAAAAATCTGAATAATAATGTTCAAATTGAAAGCTTAAATTAAAAATTGAATTAAAAAGATAAAACTAAAACATCTTGAAAATTAGACGAGAAAGAGGAAAGTAAATATTAACTAGTCCTTTGTGTTCCTCTTTCTCATTTTTTTCCTTTTCCATGTTCCGTTTTTCTTTGAGCAGTCTTTGACCTTTCTTTGTGGCTGAAATTATCCTCCAGAGCTCATCTGGCTAAATCTCAAACATCAGCCCTAGGCCACAACTCACAAAGAAGAGCACACTGGTGCCACTAATTGAGCTGCAGTAGAGTTGACTTATTTCCCCAAATTAAATTCTTTTGTCGGTTTGGTTGCTTGTTGAAAATCTCTACAGAGGAGGACAAACTAAGTCTGAAGAGCAAATTCCAGCAGTGTTTCTTAAATACCAGTGGTTGAGGAAGCTCCTCATTCAGAGAAAACCAACATTCAACCAACATTCAATCATTTAATTCCCTCATCCCCTTAGTATCCTTTGGTATAAAGCAGTCACACAGCTGCCACGGCTATGGCAGTGCACTTACATCACCCTTTCAGGATTATTGGTTATTCAAGTTCACACTTTTCAAACTGTGATCCTTTGCAGCAAGTTGAGGCCCCATAGATGAAAAATTAAGTGCAATTGCAACGTTTATAATTACTACGCTTAATAATCTGCTTTTTATGTTCTACTACAACAAAATAAATAACCAAGATATAAAAGGTGAGTGTGATACCGAGTACACTGAAAAGACAAAACAGGACATTATCACCTCCAAAATCTCTACTGATACATTGTTTGGACAAGTTCTGCACTTTCAGAGTTGTGGGTAAAAAACAAGTGCACGTTTGCCACTGTGGACTGTTTTTATTTTGAGAGTAATGGCTGCTGGATTCAGGAGGGCCTGTTGCTGTCTAATCTCCTTGACTTCTAGACAGGCAATCAGGGACATAGAGATGTGTTATCAGAGGGCCACCTTGATGGAGTGCTCTGATACATCGTTACATGCTCACTCACAGAGACTACAATCACAACAACGGCTACTTTACACATAATCAGTTGTAGAATTAGTGAATTAAAAAAATATATAATATATAAAAGCAAAGTGTTCATACAGTAATTTATAGATGTTATGATTTACACCAAAATATACCAAAGGGATGTGAGAGACATAAGATCTGTTGGGTGAGTCCAGGTTTTCCTAAAAAAATTACTATGGATTTCACTCCCAGATGTCAATTTCTAACGTGAGAATATTTCCCATTAGTCATGATACCAACATCACAAGCTATGTATTGGAGAATTGTTACATCCGCCACTACTCTGTTGAGACGGCTTTTCACATTTTGGCAAATGGATTTCAATTACTTTTCCATGACTTTAAACCAAATTTCATGGCTCAACATTCTGTGATTTATTTGTATATATGTAAAGTAAGTATAAAAAATTAACCAGCATATTTCCCAACTACATTTACTGTGTATGCAGTAGGATTGGCCAATGATTCAATATCTTTTATCAAATATCAGTGAAAGTATATTTTAATTTGAAGAACTCCCAAGAAATATTAATAGCTAATATGTGTGTTTGTCAACAGTTCTTAGCCATGCTAACAGTGTGGCTTAATGATTGACAGTTTGGTCCAGATTGAAATCTCAACAACTGTTGATTGCCATGAAATTTTCTTCAGACATTCATTGTCCACAGAGGGTAACTACTAATGACTTTGCTGCAATTAGCTTAACATTTTTAGTTTTGAGTGCCAAATCTCAACATCTGTTACTGACTGATCACATCTCCAGAGGAGAACTTGATTGATTTTTCCTCTTGAACTACTGGCAGGTCAAAGTTTTCGAATATCTAGTTAAACATGTCACTCCTACTAGAAGCTGTGCTAAGTGAGATCTTAGTAAGAAGGACACTGTTTCTGGAAAGACACATTGCTGCTGAATTTTCTTTTTCAATGCTGTGAGCACAACAAACCAAATCCCATTGACTTCCTTTTATACTGAGGTGGAGGTACACATGAATATCTTAAAACCTATGCAATTAAATAATCTAAATAGTGAGATACCACTAAGGTAATATGTCTGTCTGTAAGTTTTGTTAGCTACATACATACATACATACATACATTTAATCATTTGGCAGATACTTTTATCCAAAGTGACTTACTGGTTAGTGACAACCCTTAAGCTTCAGTATAGAAGGAGACCTTAAAGTAAGTGCTAAGTGCTAGATCTATTTAAAAGAAAAAGTGCAAGGAGATCAGCTAAAGAAATGCAAAGAAAGTGCATAGCAAGTGCTACTTAGGCATGTCAGGGTGACACTAACTAACCTTTGATAAAAAATTAAGACAACTAGCCTTTGCCTTGATAAAGGCGGGTTTTGATGGAAACACTAGTAATGACATAAAAGTAGGAAACACATAAGCTATATTGTCAAGCTATATAAAGCAAAAGACAATTACCATAAAGGACTATTGTAAGCACTTGAGTGTCTCGTTTTGTATAAAAAGTTTTGGGTTTTTTTGTCATTTCCTCATTACATGTCCACTTGATGTTAATATCACATCCAATAATTGGACTTGGGTAAAAGAGCAGAAAAAGCAAGAATGCTCCTTTCTAAGATAAAACGGCCTAATAATTCCCAGTAATTCATGTGTACACTAACTAAAGCTATTTTTACCAGGCTTTTAACAGGAAGTAATAACCAAATCTAATTGCAAATCTTCTGATAAAAGTGACTTATTACTAAATGTAGCCCCAATGAAAGCTATCCATATTGGTCCAGTCAGCATAGTGTGATTTTCTCCTCTGTTGCATCAAACCCTGAAATACCACTCCTGTCTAGAGAAGCTTTAAGGGCCACTACTGTTCAGTCCAAGGATAATACTGATGTCACCTTAATTAAACTATAGTCTTGAACGTGAAACTTTTTGCCAGAGAGAATACTGACATACATGTCACTTAAAGTAAAACAGTTCTGGCTCATGAATGCAGAAGATGTTTTCCCCATCAGACACTCACTTGTGTCACCTCTCTGTTGTTTCTCTTCCTGGGGAAACTTAATAAAGGTGATCAGCCTTAACTAATCGACGATTTGGACATGTTGTGATCAATTATAGTAAAATGCAGTGGTTTTCCTTGGGCACATTTATGAAACAAAGAGGGCTGACAGTAGTTGCATCACTATTTTGAAAATAAAGCTGTGGAAGATGTAGTAGAGCAATTTGTTGTGTCCATAATCTCAGTGGTAGACAGCAAATAATATAAAATCATTTGTCACTTTATTAGGTACATCTGTGCCATCTAATGCAAGCCACTACAGCAGCTCTGCCATGAATGGGGTGAACAAAATATTAATAACACTTTTCAATATAATGCAGTCTTGTAGAACAAAGCCACCCTCTATAACTTTAATGATCAACATAAAAAAGAATTATTAGCTTTAGACAGTGATGACAAAACCTTAATAAAATATATGCTTCATAAAAGTATAATCCATAGCAGAGCTGTTGTATTGGATTGTATTAGATCATACATGTTTACCTAATAAAGTGGTCAGTGAGTGTACTTTTAACTGGTCATTAACACTTGGGGTAAAACAAATCACTCAAATTTAGATGATAACATTAAAATGCACAGGCATGCTCAGAGAAACAGTACCTATATCATTATCCACATGGAGATACACCCCATCACATTGAACTACTAAGTGTACACCACTTGAAATGTACATTATGCAAAACAGAGATCCCGAGCCTGGTGTGCATTCTCTTACTGAGTCTACAATGACATATTTCACCACCATTCCCCCTGTGGAGGGTACTCAAGTTTCTGTTTTAAAGCTAGTGTGCTTTTCTCTTCTTGCAGATTGCTAAGAGTCATGTAGCGGAGTTAGAAATACATTATACAGGACTTTTGAGAAATATTAACGAC